>NW_010537188.1:5885-33389 GCF_000687285.1 Phaethon lepturus | reverse complement strand
TTGCCGGCTGGGGCTAAACCACGACAGTTGCCTAAAATGCTTCATGTTGCACCTGACCCAGCCATCACCAATCTTGCAAATAAGTTGTCCTAGTCTAGATCAGTGATAGGCAGACTTGTGGCTGGTGCTCACAGAAAGCATCCCTCACGTACTCTGCCAAGCATGTGGCGATAATTCCTGTCTATGGTGTTGCTGCCTTAAGTTTTTGACTGTTTAAGTAAGAACTACTAGCACTTTTGGCGTCTGAATAAAATTAAATGTTCCCAGGAAAAGCCTTTCCTTCTACTGCTTTTCCTGTCAAGGCTCCAATATACCAGAGGTTTGAAATCTAAAGCACTCTTGCTTTTTCTGTGCATAAATATGCTACCACAGTGCTCTTCAGCTGACTGCTTGGTGATGTGATGTTAGTATCTTTCTAATTCCAGTCACTAAGTGAATCTCACAGTTGAAAGAGTCAGTTTGATTTGCTAGTAGAGAAAATATACAAAGATTGTTCAACACTGGTTATAAGCATCACAGGTGTTCAATATCACACCATAGTTATGTTCTTCAAGTGTGAATATTTTTCTCACTAAAGCTCTACTGTGATACAGATATAAGATATGGAAAGAATAAATAATATGTACATGGTCAGACCATAAAAGCTAAGCAAAGCAGAAATTTCATCTAAGAAGCTGACATTCCAAGCTGATTCCCTAACAGTTGGATAACTGAAATGCAAGTAGTTTAACAAGTACTCCAGGCAAAGGCTGTTTTAAAACATCAGGGAAATTGTTATGTGTTACTTATAGATAGTTTGCAAGTACACAGATGTCCCAGAATATATACAATACTTATCCAGAGATGAACAGTAGACACAGAAGACTCCGGGTTTTTTTCTAGAAAGATAGACAGGCACAAGTTTAGAAGACTGCTTAAAGCAAGTGCAACAATTTTTATAACGATAAAATAAATAGATATTTATATCAAAGTTATCATATATATAATGCACTTTATATTGCATATGTAAAGTATAAGTATATATTATTTGTATAAAAGAAGCATCTTTCGTAATTCTGATATTAACTGTTTTTTCTTTGTTTGAATTGTTAATGAAAAAAACCACAAACCCAAACAAAACCACCAACACATGAGGAAGGACAATGAAGCTGCCAGTTAAGCTGCTGGCATCTGGACACTCTGCCCTTGCAGCTCTGTTGTTGTAGTTATCATATATGACTAGATTGCAGGTTTGAAAATTAGGGTTGCCAAAAGCAGTTATGAGTTACCTCTCTATTTGCTACTTGCATTCATTGCTCTAAATGCTGTGGAAGGGCAAGCATGGACTACTTAAAAATTGATGTAGAACTGTCTCTGACTTATGAAATATAGATGTGACAAAAGCCTTTGTGAAGCTTTTTTATTGTTGTTGTTGACATCATCACTTCTGTACAACCACACTTCATCATTCAGGTATCACAGTTGTTCCTTGTAGCTCTAGTTAGAGGTGGTATAAGGTAGGGTTAACACTGTTCAACCTTGCAGGTCTTTTGAATTGATTCTAATCTTGAATTAATAGACACTTTCAAAACTAGAGAAAAGGACCCAACTATGTTTTGAAAACTACCAAGTTTCTTATTGGAAGACAAAATTTATCAGGAGTGCTATGCACAGGAAAGGCTATCAGGAAAGATTTAGAGTACAGCCTGGGTTATATGTCTGGTAGCTTCGTTTCCCCAAGGGAAAAATCCTGAGGTAACAGAGTGAGAAATCTTTTATTTTGCAAGCACCAACTACTTCTTTATTACCAGCAAATATTCATCAATTACATTTGAGTAAATCATGAAGGCTTCTTCATATATATATATATATATATATATATATATTTGTTTAGTTTAGGTTTGCTTCTTTGGTTTTTTTTTATTTCTTTTTTTAGGGATTTGGGGTCATCTTAAACTTTATAGTCTTAACCAGGACTCAAGATTCATTGCTTAAAACTTCAACACAACCTTGCTATTCCCTCCTACAAAAATTCCAACTGCCCAGTGACTTCCTTCTGATCCATACAGCAGCCTGTTTCTCATCAAGCCCCTCTGGATTTCTGATTGTCTTGAGGGAGTTTTATATTTCGTGCTCTTTTGACTGCATGTTAGACTCTTCTCTTCAGACCCCTGTATGCTGTGAGGCTGTACTATCTCATGCCTTTAAGTTAGACAAATATGTTCTCTTGAAACTGAGAGTCATCTGATCTCCTAGTTCAAGAATCTTCCAGCAAGACTGCTCTCAGCTCTTGCTGTTTGAATAATGAAAATGAAAAAATGGTATCTCACAGATGGAGAAGACTGCAGATTTCTTGAGTAGGTCTAATAAAGACCTCTTTGTTCTGCAGCCAATAACAGGCATTGCTGTGCATGAGATTTTGATGGAAAATGATACCTAGTGAATAAAAACAGCACATATTTTACAAATCAAATTGTATTTCAATTACTCCCCCATGAAAAAAATTTTTAAAAAAGCTGACCTTCCCTGAATATCTTATCAAGTTAAAATTTTTTTTTGCATTAAATGATCAAAATATTTAAGACCAGAGAGCTTTATTTTACATGATTCAGGGTAAGCTCTCCATTTGTCTAAATGAGTATTTCCCAAAGTTGCAAGCTGACTCACTTCTGACAAAGAAATGACTTAATTTGAAATTAATATGGAAAATCTTTATTAAATTGTGTCTTATGTCCTGGCTTACAAGGAGATTGCTCTGTATGTTAATTTAGCAGTCAAAATAATAAATAGCTCCTTTGGACTCCAGTCCATGAAGATGACAGGAGGTGAAGGGATGGAGGTGGAAGGCTGAATCAGGTGTCTCATGGGAGCAAGGATGGTGTGAATGGAGTAGGTAACTGCTCTTTGACTTTCTAAAAAGCCACACATACCATTGCTTTGAAAATTACATATATTCTGCAGTGCCATCTGTTGGGAATAACCATCTACTATAGGCAAAACAAGGAAGCAGTACCTGAGTACTTTGGAAGCAGCACCATCTTCTACATATAATTTGTTTTTTCTTCTCTAAAAATATGCTTTTAATGAAAAGTTTATACTTTTATATAGTTTATATTATATTAACACATAGTTTAATGTACCAATGAAGGTCTTCTGCTACACGTGTGTATTGTAAAAGCTTTCTAGCTAACTAATAAATGTGGCAATATCTAGGTATTTTATGCATCATGAATCTTTCCAGAGGACTCATGAATTCTGATAGCTAAGGTGCTGCTAGTCCCCAGTTCCTGGAAAAGCTGCATGATACTAACGCTTCAAAATGGTGTTTATTCTTTGAACTAAGTTAAGAGCCATTAGATCTGACAAATATATTTTGACTTAGATGGGAAACAAATGCAAAAAATTCCCTAGTCTTCACTCTTCTAAGTTGTGATAAATTACCTGAAAGCTTCTTTCAACATGCCAGTGAAGAAGGTCAAACAAATGGTTACAAGTAAAATATCAGATGCTCACCTGGAATAATTGAATAACCTTAATTAATAGTTACTATTCTCTGAGAAAGAGCATAGTAAAAATAAATGTAGACAATCCAGAAAGATATGATTTTGAATGCATAGGCTTCTAGGATAAACAGAGACAGGCTTTAAATATGGAGAGGTCATTGCACAAGTTGACCAAAAATTCAAAGATATTTATGTTTTAAGTGATGTATTAGAAATGTGATTTTGTTTACCCACTTTTATGTCAGAACACAGTGCCTGCTCAAGTCAAGAAAAATGTTGCTGTTGTCATTTTATAACATGCATTTGAGTAATTTAATAAGGGTAATATATGCTGTTCTTTTATTTTATTATTTTAATCCCAAAATAGCTACAAAACCAGTAGTAGCCATAGCAGTATTCTTATGGCTGGTAATGAGTGTTTGCAGGATGGCTTTGGGAAATGAGATAGAAACCAAGTTGTGTCTGAACTCAGTTAAATTCGTACAATTTACTGTAATTAGCAGGATTACTAGTTTCATGGGACAATGTGAGCAACCTCAAACTAAAAAGTTAGTGCTTTTTGAGTTTTCTATTTTTTATTTTCCCCTAAGAAGTGAATTTCCATGCTGCATACAATGATTGAGAACTGTGCTGTGTTTATGGGTTGTCAGAGTTCACACTGCTGGTGCTTGAGAATCATCTCTTAAGATTTATCAGTTCTTCCAGTAGCAACCACATAAGAATAGAAAACCCCACCCTTGTGAAAAATGCAGAAAACCAACGAGAAAGTGAAAGATACATTCCTTTAATAAGGTGGGTCATACCTGCATTAATGATTAATCTGAGTTCTTTCCTAGTTGTGTAAACTGCTAATATTTCAAAAGCTATTCACCATATAGATGTTCAGGTAAAGAGGATGAACTTGAATTCCTTCCCTTTTGATGAAGTCCAACTTTTGAGGAGCAAAGCAAAGGGCATTTTAAAATTTAAGTGCAATCCTGTTACAGATTTTCAATTTTTTTTAGGATTTGGATAAAAGAAATCAGAAACTTGTAATTTTCTTTGACTTAGCACAAAATGTTCACCTTCAATCTAAAGATAGCTGAAATTGTGGAAGAGAGCTTTATTCAAGCTGTGACCACGAGCTGTCAGATAAGCAAGTTTAATAATTACATGTTTAATCTAAAATGGTTAACATAAAACTGTCAATCTTTTTCTAAATAGTATTTAGGCGATAATGTAATGAATGGCACTCTTTAAAGGCAGTCTGGGCATACAGACAAACCACAAGCCCTACTATTTTCACTTATCTAGGTCTTTATTTCATTGTTGTGATTAGTTTTAATTGCAATTGCCATTACAAGCAGATTATAAAATATTCCAATCTCTTGCTTTGCTGCTCTAATTTGTATGCAAGTAAGTTCAGAGGTGAGGATGAATTCATTTGTTGTTACGAGCAGCAGGTGCTCTGTATGGTGTCCCTACCCAAAAGATGCATGATGAGACTATACATGTTGTTTTTAATATTTTCCTGATAAGAATTATCCTGTTTTATCTGTGCTTTTTCTGAAAAATAACATTTCAAAGTCACTTACTTGTGCAGATGGTGCCACGGTAGCTGTATATGTATAGTTGCATTTGAGCACCTGTGGAAGGCCGGGATTTTATGGAATGAAGAAGAGAAATTTCTGGCAGACAGCACTGTGGATTTAATTACTAGAATGTGAAATTTCTGTCAGGTGCAGCTGTTTCACTTTCTTCTATTCATATCAGCAGCACATTGTTCCCCATTTTAAGAGACACGAAGTACAAACACATTATATACTAAAAGAAAAACAACTGCTTCCCTCCTTTCCCCAGCACTGCCCTATGATGGGAAGATAAGAACAATTCAATTTCTCATTCTTTGCAACAGATTTGATGTGTAACAGGATATTAGAAATCCCATCAGGCACCTTTAAGAAGCTGGAGGATTTGAACACTGTAAGTCTGTGATTTGCCATTGGTATCTATGGTTTGTATTGTAATCAGCATTTTAATTCACAAACAGTACATATGCAAAAGGAACTAATTACTCTTTCTGCCCTCTTTAAGCAAATGCATAATATTTATTTAGAACACTTGTATTTCTTTTTCTTTGTTTACATCTAAACACATAAAAGAAAACCCGTAAATTTATGTTTATAAATCGGTAAGTTTTTAAGTTTTTAGCAAACAACCATTTATGAGTCTTGCTTTAACTTTTAGTGTATTCACATTTTTGCTTGGTTGATTATTTTGCCCTAATAAATCTGAATATACTGCTGTTTCTATCCTCACATTGTTCTGAATAAGAGAAGACTAAGAATGCAACATAATCCTCCTTTTATGGTCAGCTGGGAATTGGACCACTGTGCACGTCCCCAGGGTGTGCTGGCTATCATAATATGTCCCTTAGCATCCTCATATCCCTTTGCATCCTCAGCACGTGCCCCTTTTAAAGGTGGTGCATAGGCATCGTTGGTTGGAGGTGAATGGGCTGGAGGCCAGCAAACAGTAGGACTGGGAAGCTTGTTTTGGGCAGTATCTCAGGGTCTGCCTTTTGTGTGGTTCCATCTAGTCACAGGACCTTAGGGGAATATCACTGCCCATTAGACCACCAGAATGAGCTCTGAAAAGGAAAACGCCCAGTACTATGTGGATTTCCTCCCCTCCCTAGGTTTTAATTTCCAGTGTGGGAGGATGGCACAAGGTTCTACTGAGTTTGGAATAGTACTGTAGTTAGAGGTCTTTAAGACAATGTGCAAAGAATAGTATACAAAGGTTTCTAGTATAGGTTTTCAGGTGAACATTGATATTAAAGCAAAAAAACTCTTAAACTTTTACATTTTTTCAAATAATTGGCATTTGGGTGTGTGCCCTACTCCAAGCATTTGCATCTAACAGGACTAATTCTGTCCTTACAACTAGGAAAACTGAATACTGAATCACAAATGTGATGCTATTTTACCATGGAAGGGTTGCATGAGGTTCTTCCAAAGAATGAGTATTACAAGAGACAACTATTCTCAGCAGGGAAAACATCACTTATGGTTTCCAAAGTACACATTGATCCTATTAAAAAAAATATTCCAGATTAGCTGATACTTTGAGCACTGTAACATGGAATGAATATTGACAGAGAAGCCAGGGTAATGAAACCAAGTACTAGCATATAGAATGGAGGCGAGAGAGGGAAGTTGTCTGGAGTTGGTGTTAAGTTCACACTTTTTTGATTTGTCCATTAATGATATAGGAGGAAGCACACAAATTTGTATAGTAGAGGCAGAAACATATCAACTGGAGTTGTGCATCATTTTAATTGGAAAGAAGAAAAACAATGCAGCTTAGATAGAAAAAAGAGCAGGACAACATAACTGGAAAAAAATAACCTGAAGTACAGGGTTTCGGTCAGATGGAAATACTTGAAAATCATAAATGTAAATATCTGGGGTTTTAGAAGTGGACATCAAAGTGGTTATAAGTATAAAATGCAGAAAGACAAGAGAAAAATGGAAGCATGTTGCAGGGAAGGAAGGAAATACTATGACTGATTCTAAATACAAAGAGAAATAACACATCCCCAGACAAATGATAGCGCCTGTCTGCACTGCTTTGGTGAAAACATGCCTGAGGTACTCCGTGATCTCTTCATTCTGGAAAATGACATAAACGATAAATGCTGTTACTAAAAATGATTAAGCATCTGTAAGATGTGTTCATGGGGAAAAAAAAAAAAAGATTAAAGCCCTTACATATATAGAGGGAGAAAACTCAGTGGTCTGGCTGGAAACTCATGGTCATCTCTTATTCTTGACTTCCAGATCTTGATCCCTGCACAGGTTGCAGCAGTCACAGTTTCAGAGGTTACCAACCCACGTTGCCCAGCACTCTTCCTTGGTACAGACCTCCTCCTCCTCCTCCTTTTACACCCAGCTGTGCTATTCCTGGCTATTTACAGGGCAGTGTTGCGTCCTGTGTGGGGTGAGCCAGGATCTGCAGGTCTTGACAGACACCTGTCCTGAGACAGGGAGCTTTGCCGTACCACAGTGGACAACACCTATTCTTCAAAATGTTTATGTTGTCTTCATAACTGAGAGGTTTCTCACAGCTCAGGTTTTTTCAAAATGTGCTAGATAAGAAATAGACATCAAAATGGGATGATGATGATGATCATGATGATGATTGAATCTGAGCTGGCAGTGTGCCCAGGTGGCCAAGAAGGCCAACAGCATCCTGGCCTGTATCAGGAATAGTGTGGCCAGCAGGAGTAGGGAAGTGATTGTGCCCCTGTACTCGGCACTGGTGAGGCTGCACCTTGAATCCTGTGTTCAGTTTTGGGCCCCTCACTACAAGGAGGATGCTGAGGTGCTGGAGCGTGTCCAGAGAAGGGCAACGAAGCTGGTGAGGGGTCTGGAGCACAAGTCTTATGAGGAGCATCTGAGGGAACTGGGGTTGTTTAGTCTGGAGAAGAGGAGGCTGAGGGGAGACCTTATCACTCTCTACCACTACCTGAAAGGGGTTTGTGGTGAGGTGGGTGTTGGTCTCTTCTCCCAAGTAACCAGCGATAGGATGAGAGGAAATGGTTTGAAGTTGCACCAGGGGAGGTTTAGATTGGATTCAGGAAAAATTTCTTCACCAAGAGAGTGATCAAGCATTGGAACAGGCTGCCCAGGGAGGTGGTGGAGTCACCATCTCTGGAAGTATTCAAAAAATGCATGGACATGGCACTTCAGGACATGGTTTAGTGGGCATGGTGCTGTTGGGTTAATGGTTGGACTTGATGATCTTGAAAGTCCTTTCCAACCTTAATGATTCTGTGATTCTGTGATTGTTTTTCCTCCACTGAGTAAAGCCCTGGTGTCCTTGTAAGCTGACCAGTGAGTGCAACTCAAGTTCCTCCCATCTAAAAACTGGTGGTAAAACTGAAGAAGATAGCAAGATCAAGCAGCAGCCACAGCTGAAAGTATGGAATGACAGCAATCAGAGAAATAAATAAAGATAATATGATATTTTCTGTTGTAGAGAAGAGACAGAGAAGGAAAGATATGAGAGAGATCTCCAAAATCTTAAGTATTTTGGAGAAAGTCATTAAGGAATGAGTTCACTGTTTCTTTCGATAAAAGAAGGAAGGGACATTAAATAAAAGTGGTAGGTAATAGTTATCACTTTTTTGGGGGTTCCTGCCAAGTGAACTTTGAGAGTTTTTGCTGTGTGAAAATTGTTAAAATTAAGGTTGGGACATCTTTCCTCAGGGAGTCAGAGACAAAATTTAAAAAAAAGGCATATGAGTATGAAGAGGAACAGGGCAAGCCTATGAAGGAAAACTCTGTGGAGGGTTGTTAAATAAAACATTTTTGCTGAGGAAATCCCTGACCTGTGTTCAGGCTGAGTGAGGCCCAGGGGACCAGGTTTATGTGACTCCTTTATTCTTAATCTGTTTTCTAGGTGCTTAATGCTCTCAGAAACCAAATGCAGCATTGGAGAAGCTCCTGTTCTGCCCAGTAAGGGCATTCTTATAGTCTTAGTGCTGACGCCTGGTGGAGATTTTTCTCCAGACTTTTTTCTCACAGATTCTGTGAAGGGTCCTTAGGTTTCACTAATTAGAAAACAAAAAGATATGGTGAATAGTTTTACTGATATGCAGCCATGTTAAATTTTGTCTTGAAATTTTAAGACGATACGATACTTTTTCTTACTTCCTGTCTTAAACTGATATTAGCTAGACACATTGTGTACTCTGTCCTGGAGGTGGCCGTGTTCAGTGTAGGATAAGTATATATTCCACTACATTAAATTTGTAAAAGTTTTTGGGATTCTTTGAGATGAAGTGAGTTATATAAATGCAAGCTGGTATCACATTTGCAAAATCTGTGTGACTGAGAAGATCAATCTTCCAGAAAAATGTCAGTAGATACAATCAATTTATTATTTCTGGAGGCGGAGAATAAGAAAGGGATAGAAAATAAACTCAGTAGACCAGACAAAACTGATCTGATTTGGTTTCTTTTCCTTCCTGAAAGAAAATGAGAGATTCTAGCAAATACCAAATAGTACTTCAGACTTGACCTTTCATAGTTCATACAGCCTATCATCTGTGTATCATAGCCTCTGTCTTTCTCTACATGAAGAAATATGGTAACTAATAATGCACATATATGAGAGATATAGTCCAATAAATCTGTGATTAAATATTTAAAAACATTTCTTTCAAGTTACTTTTTAAAAAAAGTATTACTTACTAATGTAGAAATCTACCCAGTTGCTGATGTGTTGTAGATGGCTTTTATGCACAGAATACTTCCTTCCTCTGTATTTCACAAAGTCACATTTTAGACATTCAGCACAATGTACTTTTTATCACAATCTTGGCTGCTGAATGTCAAAGAGGAGGTCTAAGTGATAGAACCAAACTCAAGAAGACTACAAATAATAAAACAGCAGGAAGGAACATGGGTCCTACCTTATAATCTGTGAGTTGCCAAGTTTATAATTTCTTTTGGCACCAGCAGGATATTGATCCAGTTTCTTTTGGGAAACTGAGTAGCATGTTCTCTTGAGACACCTGCGTGACTGGCAGTGGCTGGCAGTTTCAATAACTGTCTGTCTGCATTAGACCTTTCTATGTCTTATGTCTTTCTATCACTGCTGTCTTGGCAGTTTATGAGCAAAAACTGGTTGTGCCTTGCTTGTCTCGGAGTGAATGTGATCTGTGAAAGGCCACGTTTAAGTTGTCAGGTAAAAGTTTTAAGAAAATGAGGTAGATGTAAGCTGAGGAAAGAACACAAGCAAGTAACAGCTGCCATATTTAAAGGTGCTCTGTCTCAGGCCTCTCCACTTCAGAAGGACCAAAAATAAAGTTCTGTTGTTTTCTATATCACATATAGTGTGTGCGTGCAATTGTTCCAACTTACATGCATCAGACATGCTGTGCTACTATGGATGCACTGAGCAGATCATATGCAATGACTGATGTGTGGGGCACAGCTGGATTGAGGTGTAGACGTTACCTCTCATATCAGCTAAATCTTACAAGACTGTAAGTAACTCTAACTGTGGTACTCTCTTACCCACAATGGTAGACTTGACAAATTTAACTTTTATTCTTAAATTTTCCACTGCATACAGAAGGCCAGTTTCAATAGACATTGACATCATTTGGAGTCTGTCCAACAACTAACTGGACACTGGATCAGCTGGAACTTAGTCAATAGTTTATTCTGCTCTTTTTAACTGCAAAGTAGCAAGAATGTATACACTCCCACTTTAACAGTCAGCAGTACAACAGATATTGAAATATATTTACAAATAAAACTGCAGAAATGGTTCACTGTTACTCTTTAGATAACTTATTACTCCTAGCTGTTTAGGCAATTACCAGTTATTTGTAAGATGTCCCTATTTTGGAAAGAATTTCAAATGTAAGTTCAAAGATTCTTTTTGCTATATAGAAAGCACGGTATTAATTTTTTTGCTATTTTCCATTAGATGTTTGACAATAATTATTCCTCAGGACAAAAGTCTTTCATCCAACCAAGTGACAGCAAAAATAGCCTCTTACTTTTTAGATTCCTCCACATGAAATTACATTGAAATGTTAATTGTTTATTAATAAACTCAAGCCTGAAAACTAATTTCTCAGAGTGGCTGGTGGAAAGAAACAAATACCACTAAAACAACTTCTGTGGAAATTGGAATACTCTGAAAGCAAGGAGAAAACAGAATAAAGCACCACACAATATTCTCAAAGAAGTCGTGCAACATTTAATTACCTGAAATGGGATGTACCAGAAGTCTTTATTGATCCCAGATGAAGCTTTGGTGCTTGACACTCTGCAAATCAAGTACTTGGTAGACATTTTCCATTAAAATCTCTCTCTTTCTAACTGCATACAAATTACTGTTTTTGCAAGTCTTCTATTATATGGATTTTTTTTTTAAAGCTCTGTAACGAAAAAAGTCCTTAGGTGTTACATTTCTCGAATGATCTACTTTCAACTTGCTGCCAGGATTTCTTGTTAAATAGGCTCATTGAAGAAAAAGGCATTGTTTTGTCGCACTCCATGTCAGCCCATTGATAATAATTGGATTCACAAGCCAGAAAGGATGCACTTTGCAAAGGACCTGGCAAGCTTAAGGTCCTGGCCCCAAGGCCTAAAAGCCCCACAGGTACTGGCAATGAGGCCACCAGTGCTCCTGTCCGAAACCTCCTACCATGCACTGGGGTAAGTTCCTGCAGGCACTGCCTGGCCGCAGGGACAGGTATGAACCTAGCAGGGAGCGAAAGGTTGGCCGCAGTTGAAAATATGAAGAAGGGAGGTGGGCGGTGTTCATGCTGGGCCTCTCTTTCCATCTGGACTCAAGGAGCTTAATCCAAGAGGTTTTGAAACCTCTGGATCTGTTCTGGGGACTGTGAATGAGGCGGCAGGGACTCTGGAAACCAGTTACTTTGCCTGGCAAAAGTCCCCATCTGGGGCTGAGCCGTGATGCTGAACGGCTGCTGCAGCTGCCATCAGAGGTGCTGAGTACTGTCCCGGTCTGCTGTCAGGGCAATTCAGTGCAGAGATTTCTAATGACAAAGACTGTTTGGAGCTCCTCAGCTGTCCCAACACTCAGCAGGTAAAAATTCCTCTCTATGCTTTCCATTTCTCTTTCAAAGCAATCACTAATGAACGAACAAAAACTTGTCCATTGTTGTTAAGGAAAGAAAACATCAAGAAGACTCTGAAAATGTATTGGCTCAGGGGTGGTAGAAGTCCTCAGGAGACATTTTGGCTTTGCAGAAGAAGAATCTGAGCTGTATTGTGGAAGACTTCATGTTGAAACACCTCTGATTTTGGTCTTTTCCCTTGGCGCTATATGCAAGATGCCCAAATCCCTGCCTGTGATTCAGCTGAGAACTCCCACTAATTAGAAGGCAATAAAACAGAAAAACTCAAAACAGTTTATGCATTTTTGTGTATGCTATTTTGTTGCCAATTGCAGGGCTCCATTCTAAATTTATCTGAACCACCTAAGTTTTGGTCCTCTATACTTCTATTGCTACAGAAGTGTCAGTAGATTTTGCCATGTGTTTTCTATGCTTGCATGGAAATTTGAAATGTAAAGTGAAGGCTTTTCAAATCACGTTTGTTAGCAAGTATTTACTTTGTATCTAGATTGTGTCTAGTACTTTGTGATTAACAACTCAATAGTCTTTTCAAGTTTGGCTCAGTTTGCATGTGCCAGCCCCTAGATTTTTCCTGCTGTCTTTGACATAAGACATTAAAATATTGGTCCATCTATTTTCTCTTTTTTTGTTGTTGTTTTTGTTTAGTTTTTAAGAAGGAAAAAAAGTTTTTCATATTCCTAACAAAATAGTAAAGTATAAAACATCAACTTAATTTTAAAAGTAATGATCTGAGACACAACAAAAATTGATACAAGTGCAGCTAAGACAAAGTAGAACCCCAAAATATTAGTTGGACGGCTGAGTTACTTGCCTTTTTACCAGAAGAATGAATCCTCAATGTCATCTATACTATGAATTTATGAATCTATGAATTCTACTTTATTATCTGCGGACTTGCATATTTGTATTCAAATAAGAGAAAATTGAACCTGATCCATGATCAATATACAACTTTTTCTAGCCAGTGTTGACCATGAACAGTTGTACTTCAGCACACAGAAGTCCTCCAGCACTTGCCATCTGTTGCTCACCTGGGAATGCTCTTTTGCCCGTACAGCTAAGCTTAAACAGATTGTTAGCACTCAGAAACGTGGTCCTTTTGCCTATTCCTCTGTCCTTATCTGCACTTCCCATTTCTTCTTTTTGGTCAAGACTGTCACATATCTTATTTTGCTGCCCCTGACCCTTCCACCTCACGCAGGTGAGCTAGTACTGGGATTAACATTGTAGAAACTTTTTTCTGTTTGGTGGACGTTAGTGTTGTGCTGTGCTGGCACAAAAAGGCCATATCTCACTGAAAAGTGCATGAGGGGTTTGCCTCGTTCTGTGGTAACTGATCTGCACTTCATAAGAACGTCAGTGACAAATTCATGTCACAGCTGTGGTTCCCCAGAACATGGGAAGGAATGTGGCAGGGGAAGGATGCAGAGGTAACACCAAATTCCTACCTACATTCTCTGGATACTGTGGACAAGTGATGTGGTGCTTACCACTGTGAAGTATTAAGTATTCTCTAAACCCTACAGCAAAGACTGTCAAAAGTTTTTTGAAAAGAATAATTTCAGCTAGCATAAGGTAACTTTGTATAAGCCTGCTGCTTTGAACGAAGCATGATTAATTTTCATTAAGAATTATAAATATTTAAAAAGAAAGTAGTATTGTCAAAATATCAGGGATTTGAGCAGGTCAGCTTATCTTTGGACATTATTAATTCTGAGAGAACTGAATACATTTTTAATGAAGCTCAATGTTTGAGCTTTTTTAGAGTTACATAAGAGAAGACTTTGGTTTTGTTTCCTTCACAATTGGCTTTACACCTCAAGGTGTCATTATAAAATAGATGTAGGCAACATTTATTTTTACAAGTTGGCTGTACTTGTTATGATAAAGTAGCATGTTGTGATCATGATGGTCTAAGGATGTAACAGAGCTTATTCAGGTAGGTAACTTTTATTTTACCTAGAGATGCAGCTGGGAGATATAAACTAGCTTTCATTTATGTGATGCCTTTACTAGATCACAAATAAGTGAGAGGAGGAAGCTGCATGTTGCAGATGTAAATTATTGAGATAGAAGGAGATTATAAAGATCAGTAGGGTGACATCTTTTATATTTCAAGTCCAGACTGCTCTGTAAAGAGATTATATAAAAGAATGATCTATGTCATGGTGGCTCAGAAAGCAGATATTCACTCATATGACTGAATGATTAATATATTTTTCTCATAAAATATCTACAGATCTGATGCAGGTAAAGGCATACAATTTTACTAACGTTTAAGCATTTCACCCAAGTTATTCAGTAATTCTGACTGCAAGTGTTTTTCATACAAGCTTGGAAGAATAGTGAGATTGGTTTACAGAAAGCATAAGTTGAAAATATTGATATCAGAGATGTGTTTGACTTAGTGAATAAGAAGAATCTATTCTGAAGTTCAGTTCTCAGAGAATTGTTGGTAATTAGACTCCAAAATATATGTAACTATTAAAGTTAAATTTTCTCTGTTTCACATGGTAACCTTTAGGCTGTGATTTCAGGAAAAGAGCACCCCACACAAACCTGTGTCTAACGATACAAGGTAGTAAGATTCTTTTAAGAAAATAAATCAGCTTGCTTGCTTTCATTACAAATCTGATCCTGTGTAGGTACCATTTCCCCCTTCTAGCAAGCAGTGTCCAAAAATAATGAAAATGCTTGCAGAGAGAGTCAGATGTCACGTTTCCAAAGGCTGAAGGCAGAAAAGCTGCACTGACAGTCTGGGCTCTCACGAAGTAGTGCTCTGTGGAATGGGAAATAAACCAGAGCACGTGATGTTGCAGGTAAACACTGATAAGTCTAAATGGTAAATAGCTTTTTGGTTATGTGACTTTTGGGGATTTCTTCCCTAGTGTGTTTAAAAGATAAAAATTTCTATCAAAGGAAAATAACTGCTATCTATTTGCTGCAGGAGTATTTTTATTCCCAGGCTCTTGTACAAATGTGCAGGACTGCAACATCTTGTCTGGAAGATCCCCTCTCTTAAACTAGCAAATTAAAAATATGCACAGCAGGGATTTCTGGATTTATTTTTTTTTTTTCCTACTTTATTGCTTTTACTGCTGGTAAGCCTTGTTTTTCCAGTCCTGTGATGCAAAGACTTGCTATCAAATGAAATCAACTTCATATCTGGAAGCAGTCTCTGCAAATACAAGAAGACACACTTCAGGTGGTATCTGCAGAGCTGGTGCTTTGATTTATTGTTCTTCTTGCACTTTATGTGCGATGATACTGAAAACATGTGGAAATTCTCTCTGATGCATATGATAACATGACAGAATTATATGTGGTTTATAAGCCCTGAAAAGTGATAGCTTTTGACTGTCAATGCCATACATGCAATCTGTATAGTCCTCATATTTGCTAAAATGTCCAATCTAATCAGTTATTGTGCAGAAAAGGATGTGAAGAGGAGACAAGTCTGCCCGTGTAGATTCAGTGCAGTCCTTCACTTAAATGCTTTTCTTGATCTCAATCACACATGAAAAAAAAACCCCCAACTGTAACGGTGACAAGAGTAGAAGTCAGCCCTCTTGGGTCCTATTCCAACTCCTTTCATAAGTGGACATACTTCCACTCCTTGCCCTTTCTCCACCTTCCTCCACCACATTTCTGACGTCTACACAAAATGAAAGTAAGCTCTATTCAGCAGACAGTATGTGCCATGCAGTATTAAAAAGCTCACAACGATGCTTATTTTTTATATATGAAATGACTAGGTTTTAAAAAGTCGTAAAATTCAAATTAAGACTTACAACAAAGTTTTGTGGAGTGTTTTCCTCTCTCTAACCCCAAATAAAAATAAGGGGGGGTTTAAGTCTGTTTTTCAATACTTGGCAATTAGAGGAAAATAGAATTTTAATTCTGCCACTACCTCCCTCCTTTCAGGAGAAAGAGGAGTCTTCTGGAAATATGGGTGTTTCACTCTTTTTTTTTATCAGAGCAGAGAGAAACTGTATTAATTTGTATTCATAGCATAGGCAAATAGGAAAAATTGACATTGTTAATCTTAAATCAAGCTTTTTTTAAAATTCTATGTGTTCTTTGTTACTTTTGATAACTAAATAAATTCCTTATAATGTCTCCATATTGTCAGAGCTGACCAGCCAATTTGTTCCTCTCCATCTTTCCAGGTCTTTACTGCCAATGAACTGACATATGATGACGGTGCGCTCTGTACAAACTTTGACTACGTGGGTTGGGTGCACTTGATTTCATCTGTATCTTTGGAAAACTGCTCCTTGTTCAAGTCATCATGAATCACCTCCACCATGGCTAACTCCCTCAGGTACTAGGTACCTCTCTCCATGGTGGTCCACTTGCCAGGGTGACACATAACATCTTCCTTGAAAAGATACCTTTTCTTTATGCCTGACAGGTGTCACCTCCAGAGGCTTAGGACTTGTGCCCCTTTTCCAATCGCTTTGTTAATACTCCCTTCCCTAGAAAGGGTTCCCAACTGTTTGCCTTCCTTACCCTCTAATTCCAGGCTACTGGCCCCATTATCCCAACATCAGAGCATCCAGGTGACAATGTGCTCACCTGGACAATGGCTGAAATCCTTTCGTGTATCTCACAGCTCACTCAAGGATAGAGATCAGACGGTTACTATCTCTTTTATAAGTTCTTCCTCTTCATCTGAGGAAAAGGAGGAGCCTTCCCACTGAGTTCTTTTTCGGGGGGCAGCACTTAATTCTTCCTCTTCCTCCTCCTGTTCTTGTGATGGCCCTGTTTCAGAGTAGTCTGCCTCCTCGCTGGCGGGGCAGTATGCTGCTTCTTCCTGCTCCCTCTCAGCAGAAGCTTCTGCATCCCTTACTAAACAAGTTGACTTTTGTTTCCAGTATTTCTTCTTGTGTATAGGGGTGACTGATACCGGCAGAGGTTCGTTCTCTGGTTCAGCTGCAATGCCTGTCTTCAGGGCTGGAGTAGCTACGGTGCTCATCGTGGGGTTTGGAGTAACTGCAATGCCTGTCAGTGTGTTTTCCCTCTTTCCTCCCTCAGAGTGCTGCATAATATTGAACAATGTTTGGTAGATATTGGCCAGGGCCCAGCACAGTGCAGTAAATTGTGCCTCTTTGGAATGGCCACAGCATTTTTTTTCAGACATTCTATCACTTCATTAGGGTTCTGCAGTTGTTCAGGAGTGAAGTTCCTGACCATTGGAGGTGAGAACTTCTCCAGATACCTGCCCATATTCTCCCACATGCCCTGCCACCCATGACTATTCTACCTCAGGGCTGATCTCTGAATGATATTCTTAAATAGTTGTTTAACCTTAAAGAAGTGCAAGACCAGAAACATATTCAGTAGACGTGGCAATAAGAACGTTTAACCTTAAAGAAGTGCAAGACCAGAAACACATTCAGTAGACGTGGCAATAAGAACATGCTGGTTTGAGCATCCCAAGGATATTAAAAATCCTCAAGAGTTACTGTAATCAACCTGGAGGAGAAGGGGAAGATGAAGGAAGATGTCTCCATAGACTGTCTCTCCGAGAAGAAAAAGTAAAAATTGTAGTTATTAATAGTTTCCAATAGATGGCTCCAGAAGTACGGGTGTGATGGCAACACTGAGTATAGATACCAGATTAGTCTCATGGCCAGTGTTACATAATATAGAAACATGGTAATCTTGATCCAGCCCCTAGGGATGATAAGCATCACAACAGGTAACATTTACAGCAAATAAGGTGTAGAGAAGAAAAAGTAAAAATTGCAGTTATTAATAGTTTCCAATAGATGGCTCCAGAAGTACGGGTGTGATGGCAACACTGAGTATAGATACCAGATTAGTCTCATGGCCAGTGTTACATAATATAGAAACATGGTAATCTTGATCCAGCCCCTAGGGATGATAAGCATCACAACAGGTAATATTTACAGCAAATAAGGTGTAACATAACACAACTCTGAGAACAAGCACAACAACTTTGAGAGCAAAGACAACAACACTGTGACCAGCAACAATTAAACCAATATAATAAATACTTATATCAAATCTGTTTTAGCACCCTCTAGTCAGATTTGTTGTTTATCTCAACCCTTCATGCCCCGTGTTGGGCCCCAAAAGGACTGTTGTGGTTTAACCCAGCAGGTAGCTCAAACCACCACACAGACCTTTGCTCACCACCTCCACACCCCAGTGGGATGGGAGAGAGAATCGGGGCGGGGGGGAGAGGAGGAAGGTAGAACTTTTGGGTTGAGATAAAGACAGTTTAATAGGACAGAAAAGAAAGAGAATAATAATAATGATAGCAATAATGATAAAAGAATACACAAAACAAGTGATGCACAGCACAGTTGTTCACCACCTGCTGACCAGTGCTGGGTTAGTTCCTGAGCCGTGGCACCTCCCCAGCCAACTCCCTCAGTTTATATACTGAGCATAACGTCATATGGTATGGAATATCCCCCTGGCCAGCCTGGGCCAGCTGTCCTGGCTGTGTCCCCTCCCAGCTTCCCGTGCACCCCCAGCCTTCTCATTGACAGGCCAGCATGAGAAGCTGAACAGTCCTTGACCGCTTAGCAGCAACTAAAAACATCAGTGTGTTATCAGTCAACATTATTTTCATCCCAGTTCCAAAACACAACACTATACCACCTATTAGAAAGAAAATTACCTCTGTCTCAGCTGAAACCAGCACATAATTAAAGTAAAATAAATACATCGATACATATGTATGTCTTTTAATGCTTCTTCATGTTTTTTTCAGTTTTGTCCATTGGTAAAACAGGTTATTACTTTATTGAAAAGATACTGTTGCAAGTATTCCTTTGAATTATGGAGAATTTTTTGACTCATACATATTTTACTTCTCCATTTATAAACGTAGCATGAACTAAGAACAAGCATTTCACACAAGCTTATGCCTAAGGTCCCTATGGCAGCAGAAATAGCTACCTATGGACAAGGAGATACTGCTAATGCCAAAAGTCAATCTGCCTCTGAGGAAGCCACTGTTTGGTCCAGGTCAGAACCCACATGTAATAAGAAGTCAAAAAGACAAAATTGCATTAGGAGGAAATAAATGATTTGGCTCATTCACCTAATCATTAAAATAACAAATTGACAGAAACTGGAATAAATTTCCATGTGATCTACAAGCAGTAGGATTGCTCTGACCTTCAGATAAGATTAATTTGCAACTAATAATTCACTGTGTTCTAAGTCTCATTGCATTTATTGTTTTCATGAATCTTCTGTACTTTTTTTTTCCCTCTTCTCTGCTCAGTTGCTGCTGTTTAGGTGCCCTGAGGGTAGAGAGGTTTGGGATGGTGCCGGGTGGCCTGGGCTAATTCCAAGTGAGAGGACTGACTCTGCAGCTATCCCCCTTCCTTACGCCTTAAATAGGAAAGCAAATAAAAATAAAATGCTGATTTGTACTTTTTCTAAGGATTCAAATGACAGATTTAAAAGCGGTGTAAAAAAGAAAGTAAACTTCCCATTTCATCCTTGTCTGTGCAGAACTGTCAACCTGCCAGCTCAGGTGCAACTAAGTCATCCAGAAACAAGTGGCCTATTGAATAGTTATGTACCTTGGTGTTGATATATCTGATATCTGTTTTACAGAGCTGAAAATTACAACTGGTGATGGCTTGCAGAATAATATTATACATGCTGAGAAAGTAAATTGTTTAATCTTTGCTTTACAGGGGTTCTGCTAAGGAATGCGCTTCCCAAAGTGCTGCATTATAACGTACCTCAGTTAAGTGCTGTTCCCCGTGTGTCAGCCATTTCAGCTCTTCTTAGAGAACTGGTGCATTTTGGGGTTCATTTTTTATTTTGATTGTTGTCAGGGATTTTCATCCTGTATGAAAAATTAGCCTATGACTTTGAAAAAAAAAACATTAAACAAATTAGAAAGAAAAATGTAAAAATTATGGGCCCAAATTAACATTAATTTCATAGGCATTTTTGAAGATATTTGTTGTCTATACAAATTTTAGAACATCTATATCCTCTTGAACAAGGATCCTGCAACAAAGGATTATGAATTCTTACTAATAAAGGTAATGAATTTTAGATGCTATGAAATATTCTGTGAATTGAACGTTACCTCAACATACTCAGAAACTACGCTGGCTACGTAAGCACCTACAAGCACTTGTGAGAACAACTGGAACACATTAATAGAAAATTTATAGTCCTGTAGTAACTGCTGTTTATTGATGCCCTGAAGTGTCTCACTGTGTCATCACTTGCTCCGTCTGAACAAGTGGCAGACTGGTGGCTGGTGGTTTTTCTTGTTTCTCCCATTCATCAGTAGGCTGGAACCAAGCTGCTAAACACTGTTGTTGGTTCCTGACTTTTAGTAGCTGTCCCTGCTCTGTCTTGCTGCTTTGCATAGCCCGGCTGGTGGGCCAAGCCGTCCTGCTCTGTGTCCCGTCACTGCTTTGAGTCATGCGATTTACAACTTTTTGTAACAACATTTGATATGTTTGATATGCTTTTTGGCATAAGATTTGCTATTGTGTCACTGGCCGTTTTGCTCTATCTGGGCGAGCAATGCATACCTTTTGGCACCTTGACATTTACAGGTTGCTTTTATGTTACCTTTCATTTCTCAGAACTGCTTAGTAAGGGTTCATTTCAAGTTTCTATACCTTGCCAGAAGTTCATCCTCTTTTTTTTGTTTTTACTTGAGGCTTATAAAAAGAGAATATTTTTTTTGTCTACTGTCAAGTGCTGTATCATTTTAACTCAATCTGCTCATTAGCTCTGCTTATCTCTTTCTGTAACATGCTACTTTGTAGCTCATCTTATAATTTTATTTTCATTATAAGGATTAAAACATGAAAGGACAATATTTGTAGCTAGGAAGATGCAGGCTCTTTTGTAAATTTCTGCTATGTTCAATACAACACAAAATTTTCTATATATTACAGTCTAGTTTTGATGATAGGAGCTTTGTGTACCAATTTAGTGACAAATTTTTGCACTATTTTCAATGAGCTTTAGACCTTCAGCATTTTGGAGCAGAGATCTCCTTTGTTCACAACTGTCAAGTACTACGTGAGTTGCATGATTTCTAAAAACCGATATATAGCCAGACAGTCATCATAGTCTAGCACTTTATTTTAAATATTACTTTCAAGAAGAGACTTGTGATTTGAGGAGAGCCACAGGTGAAGGTATGAAAATGAGATTTTTTTCCTGTTTTGATCTCTTGACAGGATAAGAATCTAAGCGTCCCTGCCAGCAATGTGGTTAATGCCAAAGTTATGGAGGTAGTTTAAGTACACAACATGACTTGACCTTGCTTGGAACTTGTCCACTACTCTGTTTTTTCAGTGTTTTTATGAAAAGATAAAAGTTGATCCAAATTCATTTCTAAATGAACTGCCCAATACATGAGCAGAAATGATAAAATACACAAATGGAGTATACTATTATAATGGAATTTTATTGCCTAAGGAATAGTGAGTGAAGAAAAATGTTAATGACCTTATGGTTGATGGCTGATGTTGGCTAAGTTGATAGCTATTTTGTGACTTTGACTTTTTATTACTTTTTTCTTTTTACTCCAGAAAGTGAATTTATTATTCTGTAATCTCATCAAAGGATTGCAGTTGTTTTCTTAACAGAAGTGTTGCTATTGGCACAGTTTAAGATAACCTGCAGTTTTGAACTGTAAATCTTTTCCATATATCTGAATGGAAGCCAAAAGGAGAATATGCAAACATAGGGATTTAGCATATGTAATTATTTTCTAAGTAGCAATAGAAAACATATCATGGCTGTGCCTGAGGTAATAGCAAATTTGCTGTCTGCCACATTTAAAAAGAATTTATGAATGTGGAAATCTACAAAAGTAATTTCTCTATTGCCATATATCTACTGTTCAGCAAATGGAAAAGGTACAAGTTGTTGGTTGGTTTGTTTTACAACTTCTTGCTGTCCTACTGTAAAACAGTAGTAGTTATGCAAGCAAAAAAATATCTATTTTTCTCTTCTAACTAGTTTGTCTATAAAGTGGAGAAGGACTGTGCAGAGACAGGGAAGTAAAAGGGTACCTACGCTCTCAGAGCTGCTAGTGGGAGCTGGTTGTGATCACTCATTGTAGATCAGTAACTTTAAATTACACCCAAGTAGTGGCAGACATTTTAGAGGAATCTGAATTTCATTTGGGCACATAATGAAACAGGCTGGGACATTTTTAGAGTCACAATCTCTTGCTGGGGTACTATGTCTCTAGATGATCTGTCTTCTCCCTGGATTTTGAGGAGAGCACTCCTTTTTATAGACCCTTTTAAGTAAAACATTTTATGTAAGTGCTCTGCATTCTTATGTTTGCAAACTGCAGCTGTTAAGAAGACCCATAAATGTTATGAGAGAAGGATCATCCCTTTGAGAATGCAATTTAAATAATCTTCCAATTCTTCCTTTCTTTTCCAATGAATATAAAACACTGTTTACCTAGGTGACTATGGTCCCCGTAATCTCAATTTACTTAAAGGAAACTTAACTTAAGCTAAATTTAATTAAACTAATTAACTAATTAGTTTAGAAACTTAATGTAACTTAACTTAACTTAAACTACCAGACCATCTAAAGTAGTTGTACAGACTGAATCTAAGCTTGATGTTATGGAGGAAAGCTTACTTTATCTTTTAAAAATCACAATAAATGTTTGCCATGAAAATCAACACTGAGGCTAAATTATTTTTTGTATTAAAGCTGTAATAACATTAATCACTTTTTCTAGTGATCTTTTTTCGTGTCAAGAGATTTAAAAAAAAAGCAAAAGAGATTCTTTGTAATAATTATTTCTTGTACAACCTGTGAATTTTGCATTGATATCACTTATGTAAAATTATTGAGAGAAGTACATAAACTTGTGGTCTTGTCTTTGTTTCATATTTCCTTTTCTGAGTACAGCTGATTGTTCAGCTGGCAGAACAAGCATACCTTTAATCTTTTTTCTTTACAAAAGTTCTTGTGTAATTCTGTGAGCCTAAGCCATTTTTCCTTTTCTGAATCTCCTTTGAACTTTTGCTCTGCTTTGGAAATACTTTGCTTTTTCCATGTCTCTTTATCACCACCTGGGGAAAGTCTGGTTTCTGTCAGATTTTATTCATTACTTGTTTGGACTTCAGTCATTGAGGTCAACTGTTCTCCAACCTTTGTTTGGTCTCTGTGCCAAAATTTTTTTGCAGCGTGATGATTACATATATCAAAGCAGTTCTTATTACAGACAGTTTTCACCACATCAATCTCATAACATCAAAATTTTTAATTTTCCAGAGGTAGAATTGACTTAGACTCTAGTAGGGATCAAACATTAAGCACAACACTTGCAAAACACAACTTCTCTTGATGAAGATGTTCTCACATTTAATAACAATTAACTCTGTAAGCAGTTGTATTTATATTGAGTAAAACCATCTTGGTTTTACTGTTCAATTCAGCCTATAGGCTTGGAATCTGACTAGCTTGTTTATGAAACAATGAGTCTGGGGACATGTCAGGACATTCATCTTTTTCTAAGAGCTCTCTTTTGTACTTTTCAATCCCTTTCCTTTCAATTATTAGAGCTCTGATTGAAGAAGCAAGCCAAATACTGACTTGCTTCATTAGCAGTGGAAAGAAAATTGAAACATCTCTACTTAACAGCACATTAGACTGCGGAACAAAATTAGGGGCAAATGAAACCTTTATTTTCCGAATCTTAAAAAAACAAAACAAAACACAAAACACATTCTGTTTTAGCCAGAGGCAGAGTAAAATGAGAAGTTCATAGGTGTGAGATGTCTTTACTAGAGAAGCAACCCAGACTTCTCTGAATCTTAGCCTGCCTTTGCCACCAGCTGATGGAATTTGGGAAACACTTAGCTAGCCTTGACTGTATGTGGGTGGGTGTACAGACTAAAGACCAGGTTATGTTTTAATTTTGTCTGGGACGCAATTGTCTTGTGGCATGAAATGGGAAATTAGTCATAAAATGTTTTCCTACATTCTGGCCTGTTTGACAAGGGAAGAAGGTCAACTGTTCCTCAGAAGTAACGGGGAGCTGTGCTCACGGGCGCCTGTGAGTGAATGCAAACGCCTGCTGGGGTATGGCAAAGCATGACGTTTCTCCACGGAAATGCTCAGGATAGATTAGGCATGTGGTTAATCACCTGGATTAACTCCAAGTCTTTAAACCATAATTAATAGCGACAGTTCCCAGATTCTCTTTTTTAATTCACTGAGACCAGTGCAACTTCAGGTGTGTCTGTTTTTGTGTTAGCCTGTTCATTGATCCCAGGAATGAAATATTATCCAGTCTTACAGTTATTTTGTAATCTGTGGAAAATTTCATTTGAGTGCTAAACCATTGTCGTGTGGTATTTGAGTTCCCCTTGTGTACCTGAAAGAAGGTGATTGGATATTTTTTGAAAGAAGATAGGAATAATTAACTGTGATCAGTTTTAGGAGCAACTGATGTCATCATCTTCCTGGAAAGAAACAAATAAACAACTTCTTCTTCCCCAAAAGGGAAGATCTTCTTCCCAAAAACCAGATCCCTGAACTAAATGAGTAAATGAGGACGGAACTGTTATCAAACTGTTTTGTTCTGAAATGGCCTATAGTTTTGCATAAGCTGTCAACATGTAAGTGTTTTGCTCAGACCAAGCCCTGAGATCTGTTAATGCTTCCAGTTTCCTACTTCTGATCCTATTCCAGCCCGTCAAGCCTTGTACATGAATACCGAAGTGCCACTGGGTCCTTCCATGAACATGCAGAAGTTCATAGGAGGCATTCAGCACTTCATGTCATTGTGCTGCTCTCTTCTTCTCCCTCCTGTCCTCCTGTCGTTTCCCTTCTTCTATCCACTCTAACCTATGTATTCATAATGAAGAGAAATAATGACCTCCAGAGTGAAACAGGGTAGGAAGGATAGGTTAAAGGTGGGCATATTTAATGAGTTTCAATAGTGAGCAAATTTAGGTATAAAGCCAACATTTTTTATTTACACAGTCATCAATCCAAAGCACAGTTTAACACATGGTTAATGTTAAACAAATGCATGGCGTCAGGATTGTATATAGGTTGCAGGCAAACACTAGTGTGTTACGTAGCTTGTTTACATGTGCTCATTTCAGTTAATGCTGACCCCTGTGGCTTTATCTGGGAAAGCTGCTTATTTTTTCCCTGATGTAACTGTTGAGTGTTTGCATTTTTCATACTATAACAAACAAAGGCAGAAATGAAAATTTTGAGACATATAATTGTATATGTCTAATCCATTCACTTTGTTTAAAAAAAAAGTTAAAAAAATAAATCACTGAATTAATTGGACAGTGCTGGTGCCAAAATGTAACAACCTCTTTTGTCACAAGCATTTCTAATGCTTTGTTGCTGCTGGATTAAAACATAAGAATGAATTCTCTCGAGGTTGTTCACAGTACCCCCAGAGGACTTTCAGGGTTTTGGTATAACTGTGAACTTCATAGCATGTTATAAATGGAATTTTTTTTTCAGGTGTTCACTGTTAATAATTCACATTTCTACATGTCTGTGTACTCCTGTGTTTACAATTAATCTGCTGAAGTTTGAGGAGTTAGAATAAACATGGTTGTCAAAGAGAATGAGGAATTACATTTTAGGGTATTTGCAAAATAACTTTACTTTCACACTCATTCTGCTTAAATCATTAAAAGTTTACAATCAAAAGAAAAACATTACTGTGATGTTTTTCAATATATCTCTGATTTGCCTTTATTGAGGAATACGTTTTCGATGTTGTACATGATCTTTTTTCCCCACTAAGTCTTCTGTTACTATTGGTAATTTTCTCTTTGCAATGTTTGCTGAAACATAACCCAGAGAGATATAGAAATTATCCGTTGGAACTAAATAGTCTAACATAATTTTAAGCTCTATTTTAATTGTTCTTAAAAAGAAATCAGTTTAGATATTCTTGTGCATTATAATTACAAAGCCATGATCCATATTTTATTATTGTCTTTTTCACGAATTTCCTAATCCTTCTAATCGTTGATTTTTCTGAATGCCACTGTCAGTGGGTACGAATGATTTAGCTGCAGAGAAACAGACTTCTTCCAGCCAGCCTTTGTTAAAACACAAAATTCACATTGCTCTGTTCTCACTTGAGGATGTTCAAATACAGTAGGCATGGTTGCTGTTCTACTGTAACATAGCTTTAATTTGGCCTGCAGTTATTTTGAAGATAAGGTAAATTAGCTCACAAGATTCAAGAGCCTGATAGAGTAGACTGCTACTCTTTTTGTATGCACTATATATATAGCTACATGTATCTATAGGGATATACTGCATGGAAGATGCCTCTTTGCTGCTTAAAGAGTGTCTTGTCTGCTACCCATCAACTGGAGCACAGTGGCATCAGTTGTTTTGAGGAATAATACAAGCGGTTTCTTTAGGAGGAAAGCTCAGAGGACGAATGCATAGCAAGAGTGCGCTGAGCTTGTAGTAGACTTTATTGCCAAATTTAGAGTAGACCCACTGTGCTTCTGCAGCACTGTAAAGTTGCAAAGCTGTGAGCGGTGGTTTCACTTGGAGTCATTCTGTGGTGTAAAGGTTGACCTCCTTCTGCTTGACTTCTTGTGCAGTAGGTGGCTCGTGGGGAGCCGGCTTGCAGTGTCCACCTCTCACAACAGGCAAATGTATTAAAGGAGACAATCAGGGTTTTGTTATGGCTGTTAAGTAGAAATATACACAGCATGGTTCAATAAAATAAAGGGCAAAAGGGGAAGTGAGGAGGGTGGGAGAGAGCCACGTACAATGGAATAAATTACTTCCTTCACTGTGAAATAAAAAGAGGATGTGAATGCTCTGAAACAATCAGCACACAATGCACTGCTGAAGGAAAGTGGGTTGCCTCAGAAAACTATTTTTCCTTGCTGCTATGACTAGGCACTGCTTTAAAAACTAAAAAAATCATGTGGAAGAAATGATCAAACAACCGTGAAAAAGGAATCATCCCAGGACTGCATACTTTTTTTTTTTTTAAGAGTTATCTTGTAGAGAGGAGGAACAACAAAGTTGCCACAGTTAATTCTTGAGTATCTTTCTTTTGTATTGTCACTTACTGTTTTGGAGTATGTTAGTACAGTTCCTTTTTTTCCCTGGAGGATAAACTCTACACGAACAAGTCAGGTACAGTAGCTCATTCCTATAATTTGGTTATTTTATTACCCACTCTATAGGGGTAGCTGAGACATATGTCGTGGTTTAACCCCAGCCGGCAACTAAGTCCCACGCAGCTGCTCACTCACTCCCCCACTGTGGGGTGAGGGAGAGAATTGGAAGGGTAAAAGTGAGAAAACTCATGGATTGAGATAAAGACAGTTTAAT
>NW_010537188.1:0-5854 GCF_000687285.1 Phaethon lepturus | reverse complement strand
AAAGAAAAAGCCGCGGCAGACAAGCAGAGCAAAACAAGGAATTCACTCACCACTCCCCATGGGCAGGCAGGTGTTCAGCCATCTCCAGGGAAGCAGGGCCGCATCACATGTAGTGGTTACTTGGGAAGAGGAAACGCCATAACTCTGAGTGTCCCCCACCTCCTTCTTCTTCCGCCAGATTTATATACTGAGCATGATGTCAGATAGTATGGAATATCCCTTCTGTCCGTTTGGGCCAGCTCTCCTGGCTGTGTCCCCTCCCAGCTCCCCGGGCACCCCCAGCCTTCTCGCTAGCAGCCCAGCATGAGAAGCTGAACAGTCCTTGACTGCTCAGCAGCAACTAAAACCATCCGTATGTTATCAATATTTTCTCATCCCAAATCCAAAACACAACACTATACCAGCTTCTATGAAGAAAATTTACTCTATCCCAGCTGAAACCAGGATACCATGGTAGAGAGTTACGCCTTTCACATGTCTCGTCATGCCTTCAAATATCTTTGAATGTAACCAATATCCTTGTGTAATAGAAATTGTGATTTTTATTATAAGTATTATTGGTTTTATATTTTTATTTTTAAATGAGTGTGTTCGTCAGATTAAGCAGCTGCATTCAGTAATAAGAGCTGAGTTATTAACTCTTAACAATAGATAATGTTACTATTTTTTGTGACCTGAGTTAAAACTTTTAATCTAAACAGCGCCAGGACTACATGGGTCAAAAATACCTGCTGTCTGAGATGGAGCCATAGGCATTGACAAACGTCATTGCCTGCAGATATGTGTTAATGCCTGTCAGCATCAGTACCCATAGGTGCTGATAGGTGTTGATGCCTTGCAATAGGTATCAACACCTGTTGGTAACAACAGATATCAGTATGCACTGATGACTTTTGGTGCCAATAGGTACTGATAGTGTCTTAATCTCAAAGCATGTTGTGACCCTGGAATGAGAAATCAGATGAGAAAATGTTGATAACACGCTGATGTTTTGAGTTGATGCTAAGTAGTCAAGAACAGCCCAGCTTCTCGTGCTGGCCTGCTAGCAAGAAGGCTGGGGGTGCACGGGAAGCTGGGAGGGGACATAGCTGGGACAGCTGACCCAGGCTGGCCAAAGGGATATTCCATACCATATAACATCATACTCAGAATATAAAGCTGGGACAAAGAAGAAGGAAGGGGTGGAGGGATGTTCGGAGTGATGGCGTTTGTCTTCCCAAGAAACCATTACGCGTGATGCAGCCCTGCTTCCCTGGAGATGGCTGAACCCCTGCCTGCCCGTGGGGAGTGGTGAATGAATTCCTTGTTTTGCTTTGCTTGTGTGTGCGGCTTTTTCTTTACCTGTTAAACTGTCTTTATCTCAACCCAAGTGTTTCCTCACTTTTACCCTTCCAATTCTCTCCCTCACCCCACAGTGGGGGAGTGAGTGAGTGGCTGCATGGGGCTTAGTTGCCGGCTGGGGCTAAACCACGACACCACCACATCCTAGAAATTAATAATAAGCCAATAATTTGTGGGTTGTTGCTTTAGGTTAAGATCTTGTAGAGGTGAAACGGGTGCAAAGCAAGAGCCCTGAGTTTTCATTAGGGAGTATATGTAAGCAATGTACAGAAACATATGGGCTGGGATACATCTTGCCTAGCTTACCAGTGGGAACATCTAGACTCCCTTTAAGATGTGCCTGTCTCTGTCGCTTGATTATAGCCTGCTGTTATAGAATGACAGGAGTAATGACCTGAAGTCTGTTTCCCATTTCTGAATGCAAAGATCAGTATTGTAAACATCCAAAGTTAGGTGAGCTGAACCCTACCTTTACTATCTTCCCAGCATATAATGTGGGATCCACCCAAGTCCTTTTGTTTTGCCTCAATGCCTTGCTGGCTGTATGCTGGCTCTTGTACCGTTGTTTGGAATCAGCATGTAGGATGGGTCTATCAGGCTGCATAATGCCACATGCAGACAAACAAATGTTGTCAGACGTGGAGATGTGTATATGGGTTCA
This sequence comes from Phaethon lepturus, assembly GCF_000687285.1. Classification (NCBI taxonomy): domain Eukaryota; kingdom Metazoa; phylum Chordata; class Aves; order Phaethontiformes; family Phaethontidae; genus Phaethon; species Phaethon lepturus. Next base: position 3,852 of record NW_010537188.1, on the reverse strand, counting down.
GGGTCAGGGAGGCAGTGCAGAAGCACCTGAACTGCAACTGCAAGGAGCAAATTTAGGTTTGACAAGACATGATTGCTGGGCTGTGCACCTTGCAAAAATGACCATGCTGTTTTGAGAATCAAGTTAGCTTTGGAGTTCCAGTGTATAAACTTGAAAAATGAATGCTGGTTTGACATCCATCAGTAAGTATAATCAGATAATCCAGGTACTGGATTTCAGATACCCAAAAAGTGATGACAACTTGATGGTGAGCACAAGAGATTAATGAATACAGTAGTGTTTTGAAAAGCAGAGAACATTTTATAAAAAAAATTAGACCATTATCTGAGTTTTTACAGCATGTGGCGTAGTAAGAAATGTCTTCTGATCTTAACATGCTCCAGGAGTGATCAAATACTGGAATCTGTCTAGTGCAGCTTTCTGTAACGGAAAAGATATGTGTAAAAGTGGGGTCAGAGAAAAAAAAAAAAATGTGTGCATAGCGGATGTGTGTGCACAGATATGTGGATGAACAAAAGCACACTGGTTTCAAAGTCTTTTCTAGAATAACTATTTTTTCAGCAAGAAAAGGAAGCCATGCCTTCCCTCGCAGTGTGTCTGTGAAGTGATCAGGTAGAGGCATGAAACTAGAACTGCAGAAGTGTTAAACTACGTAATATCTACATAAAAACTAATTAGCTCCTATTTTATAACTTTTAAAAGCTGTTTTTATTAGTTCTAATTAAATGATAGTTTCATCTTTTAGTGTCATGGTCTGTTTTCATGGGTATAAATCTGACATCTTTCTTCTTGGGAGATCACAGTAAAAGTGATCTCTGCTCTATTCCTTTTCCCACTTAGTTTCAAACCATTATTCATTGATAGGAAGGTTAATCACTGCTATTGCCATTTCTTTTTCTCTTTATATAACAGTAGACTGATGAACAACTTATTAGTTCCAAATTAAGATATGAGAGAAAAGTCTTGTTAAAAATTAAGGCCAAGTATCTCTTTCAAAATCATGCTTCTGTTAAGGTGACAAACATTGCCAAGTAAGTGTAAATAGTATACTTTATTTTGACAACAGGAACCTGATCTTTCTATATTGAAAGCTGAGGACATCAAGTGTCAGGAAACAGCAACATTCAACTTGTTTGTTTAAAAAGAATACAGTTAACCTGTCCTTTGAATATTTGCCTAATACAGCAACACCCCCTAACCCGACCAAAACCCCCAAAACCCAAACCCAAACATCCAAAGCCAAACCTAACATCAAAATATACTTAAGAGACTTCATATACTTGCATAAACGCATAGAAAAAAATTGGGAAAAAGCATGCTCAAGTTTCAAGTTTATCCCAAGAAGATGGAAGGAACCTCTGCAATGTGCCCATAATTACAAAATCCAGAATAGTAAATGAAAGGAGAGGGGCTACAGTTTTTTTGTTCACTTTACAGTCTTTTTCTTTATCGAAGATGTTTTTATGAACTTTCTTACAATTATATAACTGTGTTCCTTACTTATCTTAAGAACTCTATACATTTTCCCCAGCTCTGAGGACTAAAGAATCATTTACACCTCAGTAAACACCTCGATTGTCCTTCTGAAATTGTATAGCAATATAAAAAGACAGATATAACAGAAATGAAATCTCCATGTTTAAGGTTTGAATGACATGAATCTTGGAAAAACAGTTTTGTTACCTCGGCTATTTTACAATCCCACAGATTTGTGAATTTGTGACCAAGTATTGAACCTAAATTTAAAATACCAGTTTCCACCTGATAATTCAAGAATGAAGAGTGATGAAGATGACCTGCAGGAGGGTTTTTATGTGCATGCAAATGCCTTGGATGAAAATCTGATCCAAGTAAATATTGTCCTTGGCTTCAGTGATATCAGTTCTGGACAGCTTTTTAACCTTAGAAAAAGATAATATGCCCCTACTACAGAAATATTATTACTTTCATTTGCCAGACAGGACAGTGCACAATGTTTTCCATAACAGGTGAATAATTTAAAAATGAAACATCACTCAAATCCAACTTATTCCTCACAGAATCAATTTTACTGGATGATGTGAATCATGGTGTGATTATTTGAGTGTAATGGTTAGAAAAGAAGCTTCACTAAGAGGAAAAAAACACCAAAACAACCACTTAGTTAAAGCCTGTTTTTGAAATTTCCAGTGGTTGTAATGGCATATATTATGTTAATTTGCAAGATACATAGAAGTATTATTATTGCACAGGGCTCTAGCATGTATTAATTGATCATCTGTATTACTAATTTTGTTGGTTTGTTTCAGCCGAATTTTTTTTCCTGTTTTTACAGGATTTTGAATAATAATCAAATTCAGAAGATTTCAAGAAATTACTTTGAAGTGTTTTAACATCTGCAAAACTTGTAACTCAAAACAGAAACCTCACTCTGATGACCCTCAATAGCTAAACTGTGATTTTTAATTAAAAAATAAAAATAATCATACATACATTATTCAAGTGCAAGACAGTTTCTTCACAGACTGACACATGTAGTTTACACTTACTGAAAATCATGCAATTCAGCAAAATGGGATTGGACAATGAACCAATGAGGAATAATTTGATTCTGTGTGTTTTATGCCTAGTTGCTTAGTTTTGAAAAAAGGCTGCGTTAGGTCATCCTTTCTGCTTCTGCTTTCATTGGCTTTCCTTACATTTAAATCACTAACCATAATTACTCTTACTCATGCTTATAATTTTGGGGAACTTTTGATACTCTATTTCACATCATGCACAAATGACAAAATATTGTTCAACACGACTTTGACGCTGAACAGTTTCTGTGTAAAAAAGACTTATTAATTGATTCTGATCGACTTAGATATAAAAGCTTTGAGCATTTCAGTTTCTGCCAAAAACTGCTTTAACATAAACGTAACCAACATATTAAATGTGAGAAGCATGAACCTATACAGAAGAGTTTAGGTTCATCTTTTTATGACAGAAAGCTTAATACACTTAATAGTAACAACATGTGCACATAGATCAGATTAGGGAAAGGATTGATTAAAGACAATAAGCAGACAAATTTGGTTGTGTTCTGTTGAACAGGGACCCAGTAAAATGTATCTCAGAGCTCTTCAAGAAATTAAGCCAAAATGTGATATGCAATAATTAACCACAATATCCAAGAAATTGTGGAGAACATGAATGATAAAAAAGTTCATATGTCCATACTTCTATTTGGAAAAAAGAGGTACTCTCAGAGCTATGTATTAATTGGGCTAATTTCAACATTTCAGAAAGATTTCCTGAAGCAGATGTTTTAATAATTGATCTATAAGCATCCAGGAGACAACAGATTTTTCAACTACTTACAGAGTTCAGCTAACATATTTCTTGTGACATGTTGTCAGTACTTCTGGATAGATAAGTAGTGGATCACGCTTCTTTCACACACTTTTATCTGATGTTCTTACAAGCAAGCTATGGAAGTAAAGTCTAAATGAAGCAACTGACTGATGGGTAATCACCCCACTGGAAAACTTGATTTAGTTTGTAGCTCTCAGGCCAGCTGTTAAGCTGTAAGGATAATGTGAGTGAAGTTTTTTCTCAGTCCAGCCCTTAGTCAAAGTCAAGGTGTTAGAAATCAGCAGTAAAAGCAGTTCCCAAGCCAATGGATTTATGGACGGAAGTGCTGTGGGTAAAGAAAAAGTGGGTTGTGAATGCAGTTTACTGGAATATTCATTCACCTACTTTACAATCACAGCACTGAGAAAGTAAAAGATTTACCAACCAGTTGTATCCAGACATGATTCAGCAATGTGGACTCATTTTGCCTCAGCTTCACTGTGATGTGAATTTCACAGAATCACAGAATCATTAAGG
>NW_010537187.1:0-8289 GCF_000687285.1 Phaethon lepturus | reverse complement strand
TTTCTGTGATTCTGTGATTCTGTGAATTTGTTATAAAGTCAACACTGAAATGACATCACTAGCAAAACTTTTTAAGACAAGCCTAAAGTATTAAAAAAAAAAAAAATCTTCAGTGGAAAATTGTCAGGCCACATTCTCAGCTTTGGAGTAAAGCAAAATTTCACCATCCAGTCCAAAATGCAATTCTTTTCCTCTGCCCAGAAACAACAGTCAAAATCCTCACCAGCACAAAGCAGAATAACTGGACTGCTGTCAGGACCCTGCTAAATTTTACACTAGCTGAAGCCTGGGCTGAAAATAATTGCTCATCTCTGAGAATTAATCAATCTATAGATCAAATCAACATATAGGTGGAATAAACACATTAAAAGTTACATCTAAACCCTATAGGATTTTATAGCAAAAAAGAACAATATTATACACTCTCTCCCTTTAAGGAATACAACTGATTTTGAAAGTCTTCTACAGATACTGTCATTCACCTTTCAGATACCTGCTTTGCTGTATATGTTTTACTACAGTAAAACAGTAAAGAAGGATGCAATGAAGAGCAACATCAGCAGACACTACTTCCTGTGTGTGGTTCACACTTCGCCGCAAGAGAGAACTCATCTCATGTCAGGGAAGGGTATGCAATCAGCCCCAATGACATTTAAGAAGGCAGGGCACAGAAATAGCTGGGGTCTAACAGCATGTACACCCTGTCGGCATTTCTTATCCATAAAGGAGATGTGGTAACATAAGAGGTTGCAGTGTGCAATCGACCTCTATTTTCGTGATTATAGGCTTTGTTAAAATACCTGGTTAGAGAGAGGAGTGATGGAAGTAGAGCTAGGACTCTGTTCAACCTTCATATATTTTGTGGAAACAAAATTTAAAGGAAAATCATAAGACACAGAAGGCTATAATTTATCTTGAGCTCATCAACTCCAACTGAACAGCAATCACTTAAGAAGCACATTACATGTACTCTCATAAGTGATAGTATAATGCTGGAATGTGAACTTTACACCACTGCAAAATTTACTTATCTACGTGATGTGCCAAAGAGACACTCACACTAACCAAGTGATCAGGACTGCAGTTTTTATTGACCACATAGTTAGGGAAAATACACACAAGACCCCTGTGGTGAAAAAGCTTATTAATGGGAAGTTGTCAGCAGCTGTTATTTACCTGGGATTTGACCTTGTGCTTTCTGTTGTATGCATGAACTCAAGTTTCTCATTTAGCTGTTCTCCCTATAACTCACAGGGTAAGGGTCTCAAGACCCGATGATCTGGCAATGCCAAGGAAGTGACACAAGCAGCTGATCTAAAGCAAAACAGTTTCATGGCTGGGAAAAATCACTTATGAATGATTTTAGAAAAACTGCTCCTCCTCAGCTGAGGGGACCTGATCTGGCATTACACCTGTGTTTACAGAATCAAACTATTTGAACAAATAATCATGTTCACACTGGATTAGTGCTTTTTTTGTCATGTGACTGCTGCATTTCTGGTTTGAGGAGGAAGATTGCCTATACTTTAACCCCCAGCTAAATATTGCACAAGCTTTCCTTCAGACAGGAGGAGCTTGAAGAAGTACCCTGTTCACATGGCACAGCTGAAGCTGTAAGCTTATGTTTGCCCACAGCCTAACGTTTTGGCAAAACATGAACATAAGGTATAAGATCATCAGCTATTGTGGACAAGCTGTTGAGGATCTCTTCCCGTCTCCAGAGAGCTAGGAGCCAGGCAGTCCCTCGTGGTCACTTCAGCTGCTTAACACAGCAGTACTGCATCAATTAAATTCCCTGACACAAATGCTAAAAACACAAGAGTTGCTTAAAAAATCTAATCAGCACCATAGTAGTGATATTAAAATGGTGATGATGGTGGGGTGGAGGGAAGGTTTTTTTCAGCAGAATGGGTCCTTCAGAGCCAGGGAGTCACTTCTGCTCTCCAAGACACAAAAAGTTCTGCACGTAACAGGGGGTTGCTTCTTTCCCTTTGCTGAGCGGCTTGAAAGCCACCAACAGAATCTGCAAAAGCCTTGACAGAGCAAATATTATAGGACATAATATTCTCAAATACTTCTGATCTACAAAGGTACATCAGCCGATTGCATTCAAGGAGATGGATACTATTCATCTAAGTGGTTTGAAAGTAGGAAAAATATTTTGTAGGACTGGATGTGCTGAGTACAGAGTAACAGAACAGAGCTGGGACCTACCCAGGAACCACAGGCCTTGTTATAGTGGGAAAAAGTAAAAAGGCTGTCATTCAACACTGGAAACTCTTGGATTTTGAATGGTTGGTTTGTTTGTTTAGAGTTTCGTGAGAATGTTTCTTGAAGGAACCCAGCTGGCCTCTGTTATAGTTTGGGACTGAAAAGAAGTTCTGTTTACTATAAAATGGCTCAAAATTTTTTGAACTTAGCACTGTTAATGCTTGGAAACATTTAAGCAACCATTTAATATGACTGTGAGCTGTTTCAAAGCAGAAAAAATTCTGCTTAGAAGTGAGATGCATGAAGCATTTTGGAGATAAAAAACATTGCAAGTCCAGAATATTGCTATCAAGTAATTTAGGTAACAACTGACACTGCCAGCAATCTTATTTTTCTGACAATTTCTTCATACAGTAAACATTATTTTTTACAATCTTGTTTCTGAAGTAGAGGTGCCAGTTTTGCTCCTTTCACTTGATATTGCAGGGTGCATCACAAGCCTATTTTTCAGGTGGAAAATCTTGGGTAGGATTCTGATGCTCTGGTCTTGCACTCCACACCCCTCAGCTCGCCAGATGCTATGGGAAGAAAGGGAGGCCTGAGGTACCCAGCTGAAGACCTCCAGATCAAGGGCAACATGGTGAGGGACAACAAATCATTCCCATCCACCTGGTTAAGGTAAAACTGGAGAGGGCAAGAGAGCCAACTTGTGCCAAAAGTGCTACCCAAGGTACCCTGGGAATCCCTGGGGACTACAGTCAGGGACCTAAGTTTCAGATACACACGATGTTCCTCACTTCATATCCTGGCTACACGACTTTATGTGCCATTAAATTAATCACATTTCAGGTTACAGAAGTGTTGTGGAGGTGAAAGTAACATCCCATATATTTGTTCATGACCCATTTCAGAAACAGAATATGTTTTAAATACTATATACACCCATTACTCTTTATTATGAACTAGGGTTTATACGGATAGTACTGAGTTTTATGACAAAGCATCATTTGATGAAAACAGTTTTGTTATTATATCACCCCTTTGGATAAGAAGTACTTCACTATACCATACAACACCATTCCACTGCAAACACACTGTACCCATGATTAAATTGTCAGCAAAAAGATCAAGCTTTTATTATAATCTCCTCAACTGTTGAAAAAAACCTTAACATTGTGTTCACTTAAAAATCACATTGTCCCCTTTTTCTTTTATTTTCTTCAATTACAACTTTTTTCATTTTAAAACAGAAAATAAATTTAAAAAATTGAACAAAAAAGTGCCAAGAAAGACTAACAAATATGAAAACAGAAAATACCAAGCAAAACTGACATTTTGGCACAAATTCTTTGGCTTGGTTTTCATGAGACAAGGTTGGACATAGCGGTATTCCTATGAGAGAGCATGGTCATAAAGCCTGGTTCAGAGAAGAGAAGGGGTGGCAGTATCAGCATTACAGCTCATTTGAATTACTGGAGCAAACCTGTCTTTTCTAGGTTAGTATCAGCCAGCATGAAACCCAACACTGCCATTTCCAAAACACACTTTTTTTCGCCCACAGAAGTATTTATAACACCTTTTTCAATATTTCAACATTTCTGCCATCTCTGCCTCTTATGTTTAGGATGTAAAAAATCACTGAAACACTTGTTCACAGAACAGAAATGATGTTTTCTCAGTCAGACTCTGCATCTGTCTTTTTTGAAAATTTCACTGTAAGGACATGTGTTTCCTCATCCATCATTTATATACAGGAATCTTTTCAAAGCCCCTTGTGTTTCCCCACCATCCTAATACACAGACAGCAATGCTGTGGCATTTCTCAGCAGTTTAATTATACTTTTTCCATCACGGTGGAGTAAGGCAGGAAGGTTTAATCTTAAGGAATGTTTATATTAATGTAGAGACTGGGAGGAACATTTCCACTAACAATTTCAATTAATTTATTCTGTTTTTTAAAAATGAGGCAATTTTTATTGCCCAATATTCATATTCTTGTTTTTTTCTCACAAAAAATGCACCAAAGATGCTTAAGAAAAAAAGGAATTTCATTTGGCACATTTTTTCCAGATTATAAAACATACATTCTACACAGACGTATACAAAAGTAATAAATAGTTAACATCGTCTTGAACCAGCCCTACTGAACACACAAGTTTTAACATTCCACTCCACAGTTATGCAGAGAAATAAACACAGTGCTTTTTGAAAACTGAACAATACTTCCAAGATCCCTTTGAAATCTTTCCTTATTTATTCATCTCAATTCAGTAGCCAGGTTTTTCAGACAAACTCAACACACAGCAGCCAAGGCCCAAAAACCAAAGAGCACTTAAGCAAACAGAATTCGTGTCAGTCACATTTCATGTATGCACTTCTCCACTGGAGTGTTAATTCTCTTCTATGGTGGTTTGTTACAACTAACAACTCTTTCTCTGTTAAGCCCTCTATTCAACAGGAGAAATAAGGTTGCATGATCAATGTGCCGATTCTTTCTGTGATTTGTTCACAACTTCAAGCAGAGAAAATAATAATTGCAAGCACATCACATGTAGAAAATTCCTTTTCATTTATTCAGACTAATGAATGGACCACACAGATATGAGCTTCTCTCACTTTTTGTAACAACTGAACCAAAACCAATAAACTTACTGGGTTAATGGAAAATGATTATAGGAAATAGAGTAACTTCAGCAGCGAGAAGAATTTCAAACTTGTGGAAAGTAAATTGGTTAGGAAAGGTTCAACAAGACATCTTCAAGAAAAAGTAGATAAAGAAGAAACAGTAGTTTGTAAAAGCTGTGGGAAAGTAATTAAGATATTTGTGTTGATAGCCTCAATTCCTAGATGCTTGCAAATAATCTAAATTGGCAGCCTACTTTAAAGAAATTGTACTAAAAGGGACTTGCTTGTATCACGTTGTGTTTATCTTGCTTTCTTGCTCTGTCACTGACTATTCTTTTTTTTTTAGAACAGGGAAGTGTAACTTTAGAGCACAATTACAAACACCAATGTAGATGCAGTTATTAAATCTTTTTCTCCCCACCTTTTTTTTCCTGTGTTAATCCCTCTGCAGGTATGTTTCTTCTTAGTTTAAATTCACTCAACACTTTTCCTGGCTGAACAGCAAGGTCTAAAAAAAACCCAAAACACAAGCAATATAACAATACTAATCTTCAAGTACAAAACTCTTATCACACCAAGTTTCCATTAAGTTGACCTGAAATCATAGTTTGATAAGAGCAAGAGAAATATTAAATCTGTAAACATTTAGAATTTCATTCCCCATAAAACTGCTCAGCGTATTTACCAGCTGCAAAAAAAGACAAACACTCATAAAAGTCTTTTGGTCTAAGAGAGCTACAAGTTTTGAAAAATTACTTCTGTTTTGATGAACAAAAAGTGCCTTCATTCAACATTTCTCTCCCCCTTTACAGAGAAAGGGATAATTTTTTTTTTTCAGAAACATACAGATAAACCTCCAGGTTTTTGCAAAAGCTGTTTTTCCTTGGGGAGAATTCCTCAACATCTCAGTGGAAGGTTTTCAGCCAGGTTTATTTCAAATGGATTGAAACCCTCCTGGCCACTGCTGCCAGCAAACCTCAGCTCCAAGATGTCCCAGGGAGGTGAAGATCACACAGTACCATTGTGCTGTGGTTTTTAACCCTCTGATGCATTCAGAACTTCTTATGTCCTGAGACTAGGACCAGGTGAGCTGTCTGGGCTGCAGTTCACAGAATCATAGAATCATTAAGATTGGAAAAGACCTCTAATATCACCAAGTCCAACCATCAACGCACCACCACCATGCCCACTAAACCACGTCTTGAAGTGCCACATCTACATGTTTTTTGAACATTTCCAGTGATGGTGACTCCACCACCTCCCTTGGCAGCCTGTTCCAATGCTTGACAACTATCTCAGTAAAGAAATTGTTCCTAATATCTAGTCTAAACCTCTGCTGGTGCAACTTGAGGACATTTCCTCTCATCTTATTGCTAGTTACTTGGAAGAAGAGGTCAACACCAACCTCACTGCAACCCCCTTTCAGGTAGCTGCAGAAAGAAATAAGGTCTCCCCTCAGCCTCCTCTTCTCCAGACTCAACAACCCCAGTTCCCTCAGCCTCTCCTCATAAGACTTGTTCTCCAGACCCCTCACCAGCTTCGATGCCCTTCTCTGGACATGCTCCAACAATTCAATGTCCTTCTTGTAATCAGGGACCCAAAACTTGAGCACAGCCTCTAAGAAGAATTTAAGAGGAGAGCTTTTCAATTTGGTAGGTGTTTTCTCACTGAAGGATTTGTAACTGTCTCTCAGGACAGAGGTAATCAGTACCTTGCCTATCATACTGTGTTCTTCCCTTGTTACATCTTACTTATGCACAGGTTTTCCAGCATGTTTTCACTCACAGTATCATTGGGAAAGAAGAATGTATCAAAATGGCACACTTCGCCAACTGTTCTTTAGAACAACCTGTCTCCCAAGCTCCTAAAAACACAGTTGCCCACCCTCTTTCTTAATGTTCGTTTTTTATTCTTCTTCTTACCTTTATTCTTCCCTCTGCTTCTTCTCTCCTCCCATCACTGTCTTTCTTTCTTCCTCACATCACTTGCTTCCTTCCCCTACTGCTTGTTATGTTCGACAGAAGATGACCCTGGAGATTACACTCCTTTTAAAAACTCACAGGCTCAGTAAATTATACAAAACCAGAGCTGTTCTTTCCATACGGTTTTCACTGGATTGGCAACACAGTCATCCAGGTGAAGAGAACTGGAAAAACTGTATCACCTTCTACTAAAAATTCATTAGGTAGAGTGGCGTGAAAAATCTGAGAACCCTGTCCAGGTAAGAGACGTCCCTCCTCTCCACCCACTCAACAACAGGGGAATTAAAACTTTGCAGACAACTCACCTCATCCATCAGCTTTCCCAAAATATTTCTTGCTCTCCCCCCTCATTCATTGAAAGGATAGCCTTATATAACTTGACATTTGTTGTCTCAGTTCTCCTGTTGGTTTTAACATCACAGGTGAGAGGCCTGACCATTCCCTTTACTCCCTGTCCCAATACATGCAACATCTTTCCCTTGCTACATCTTCCTGCTCAAGACTAAAATCAGAAAGGCATGTTATTTCTTATGACAATGTTGATGCTTTGCCTGCTGGTTTTTTTAAGGTTGTTTTCATTTTTAATTAATATTACTGCATCAAATCAGCATCACAGCTGCAAATGAATTTAAGTAAAAAACAGCTGTTCAGGGATCTCAGTATCCTGCAGCCTTTCACTTTTATCTACTGCTAACAAATTTTTTTGTAATTCCTCCCATGTCATTTAGGTACCTTCCTTTTTGTCAGGTGCTTAATTTATGTAAATATAATTTAAGTCCACTTTACACATTTTATTGGGATTTTATTTATTTAACAATTAATTTAACTGGGAACAAAAAGCTTTGTGCCTATTCTTGATACAGTTTCTCTCTTTTGGGTAACTCTCTGCATTTCAAAACTTCCACTTGCAAAACAAGGATGACAGCAACTCCCTGAACTGCTGAGAGGTGCAGAGAAATATTTACTGGAGAATCTGTTAAGGTGGATCCATTCTTGACTTAAAAACTATCAAGAGAGTTTCATGTCTTCTTCTCCCATCTGTCAAAATTTATAGGACCATTTTCTTCATCAAGAGAAATTTGAATGCTCATTTACCCTGTAAGGATCCATAGCAAGAAGTTCTAGTTGTATTATGTGAACAAGAAGGGAATCACAGAATCACTAAGGCTGGAAAGGACATTCAAGATCATCAAGTCCAACCATTAATCCAGCACCACCATGTTCCCTAAACCATGTCTTGAAGCACCACATCCACATGTTTTTTGAACACTTCCAGAGATGGCAACTCCACCACACCCCTGGGCAGCCTGTTCCAATGCCTGACCACTGTCTCTGTACAGAAATTTTTCCTAATATCCAATCTAAACCTGCCCTGGTGCAACTTGAGGCCATTTCCTCTCATCCTATCGCTGGTTACATGGGAGAAGAGACCAACACCACCGTCACCACAAACCCCTTTCAGGTAGTTGTA
>NW_010537186.1:0-43823 GCF_000687285.1 Phaethon lepturus | reverse complement strand
AAGCTGTCGAGCGAAGGCTGTGGGGACATTTACCAGCTGGCGTGTCCCAAACGCGCCGCTTCCAGCTGCGCCTGCAGCATCAGCGCTCAAACCTCCTTCTGCCGTCTTTCTGAACTAGCTGATTAACATAACAAAGTTAAACCGAGAGTCATTATTTCTGAGTTGTTTTTAATTTTTAACCTGAGTTTACTGCTGGTTTGTGTGGCCTGCACCATGTGCCCAAGAGCTTGGCTGCCTTTCTCAATTACATCAGCTTGTTTAATAAATATTACCTCTTGAACTCCTTGTGTACTCTTTAACTTTCAGAGCCATAACAATATTGTTATTTGAAGTAAAGCGGGATAATCATAGCGGTTTGGGGATGTTTTATTTTGAGAGAAAGAAAATAATGAACCTTTAATGTGGTCTTTTTTTCCTACAATGGCAAAACTTAAAAAGGAAAAAACCCCTTCCTTGAAAAAGGATTAATGAAAGTAAAATAGCCATCTTCCTGTCAAATATGGTTACTGAATTTATACACTCGGCTGCTGTTGGAAGAGCCTGTTCCTAGTGCAGGTGTACACCTCGGGTCGTGAGGTGTAAGGGATAAGCGTAATTCTGCGGAGTCGGTGTTTTTGGGTGTCGTGGCGGGGTTTATTCACTTGATTTGCGGTTCCTTCTTTTGCAGCTCAGATACTCTGCCCAGAGCCTTTTTGACTACATGAAGAAAATCCAAAATGATTCCAGTGCTATGGAGAGTTTCTGTGAGACGCTGCTGAAGGTCTTTGAGGACAACCTGCGGAATGACCGGTAATGTTTTTCTTTTGCTCTTTGATCTTGAACAGCAGGACTATTTGAAGTTAGATGTATGGCACATCTTTTTTAATATGCCTAGATGAAGTACGCCTGCGCTGCCGAAATTTGCTTTAGTACATCTGTTTGGTACAGCAGTACCTTTGGGAAAACGTGTAACAAAGGAGTGATGGTAGAATATTTTGCGTTTACTATAGTTTCATGTTGCACATAATGTGATAAGCACCGGTTTTCACATAATGCAATATTGGGGATTGTTATTGCTGCACGCTTTTCAGTGTAGTCCAGTCTGCATTTCATTTAGGTAGTGTTTTTCCACAAATACTTGAAGTATAATTTTCTCATGAAGATTTCTCTTTAAAGGTGACTCATTCTGCATAATGAGTTTAATTTCTCTAAGCCTTACTTATCAAATGTGTGCAAAATAGAAAATATTCTCTAGGGGAAAAACCCCACAACTATTAATAGAATTTTCCATTTTCTTGCAAAATTTTCCATTTCCATTTTATTTTAGTTTTATTTTGTTTCATGTCTCAGCTGTTGAAATAGAAAACATGGCCATAGTTACTCCAGATGACGCATTGTGTGTTGGTTCATTTGGTAATTACCTGCAGTGAGAAGGTGGTGTAACTTCTGATATGCTTTGTGGAATATGTTGTTTATATATTAGAAAATAAATTAATATTTTCTACTACCATTAATTGTGATTTCAGGACCCTGCAAGTTCAAACCAGGCGTGTTAATTAGTTTTTTTCCTTTTGGCTGTAACGGAATGTCCCCCTCTCAGCCAACAAGGATGATTTAGCCAACACACAGAAGTTACCGAGCAACCCTCCTCTGTGTAAATTAGAGTTCTAATTTAAATATGTGTAGGTAGATAGGAAGTTTCTTTCTTTGCTTCTAATTAAAAATAGTATATATATGTATGCCAAGAAGTGTATTTACATTGTTAAATTATTTTCTTTCATCAGGGTGTCTGTACCTCTCCTGACAATGCTGGACCAAATGCTGGCTAATGGTTGTTTTGATGTATTTACCATGCAAGAGAAGTAAGTCGCTGAAAGTCTTTTTTGTTTATTTTCCACCGTGCAAGAAGCCTCTTAAATCTTACACTGACTGCTGCTGAATGTTGCTCTAGATGTGGGTGCACAGGACTCCAAGAGTGAGTGTGTATGGATATAAAGTTTTCATTTTCCTGAAGTGGAACAGCTGTGGTGAATTCTGGACCAGATAGCCTGGAAAGGGTCTGGAGAAAATCTTCGACTCTTGTGTCAGTGCCGAAGTTAGTTATGGGTTCATTGTTTAGCAACCAGTACGTTAATCAAGTTCAATTTGCATGTTCCACCTGGCAGACCTGGGCCAGTATTGGATCCATGTAGCTTCTTTCCTTTATTAGCTTTCTGAATGCGGCCTTTTTGGAGTGCTTTCTTCACTGTACTGTGAGCCGTTAGCCGTGGCTGTGCCCTCTTGGGATGCTGCAAAATAGTGTGCCTATAAGCTATCGCTTCCAAAATTCCACTGCTTTTGTTAATGTGGATATCTCCAAAGAAGTTAATTAAGATTCTAATAAGAATAATAAAAAAGGCATGTCCCAGCTTTTCCACACCAAGTTCAGCTGTCGGAAAGCGTTTAGTTCAGGAATGGATAAACACAAATGAGCTATTCCAATGTGAAATCATGTTTTTTTGCAGATGTTTCAGGAGAGAATTATTTTAATTTTGGTAATATTAAAATATATTCTAGAAACTCTCTCAGGCAGCCTCTTGGTGCATCTACAGATACTTGCAGAATTGTACAACGTAAATCCTATAAGCATGTATACTGGATTTGGAATCTGTTGATTCAAGAATTGCTCACAGCAGATAAATTTGAAAGGCTTTTATCACTCTTAAAAGTTTTAATTGTGTCTACTTTTGTTTTGAAGTGTGTATTTAGGTAATCTCTCTTAAATCAAGTTTGGCAGTCCCTTTTTGAATGGGAATTTAAAATGAGTCAAATACTCACAGATGGAGTGAATATTTCTTGTTCAGTTTGGTCATCATGCCAGCGATCTGGGACTTCCACATAAGGCTCCAGTCTTCCCTGCTGAGGAAGGTGGTAGATTATGGGTGGAAATCCCAGTTAAAGTCTGTCTCCCATGTCGTGGGTCACTAAACAGAAAGCACGTGGTTAGCATTGCTGCATTCGCTGCGTAAGCGAGACTCAAGCTCAGTCCTGTGGTGCCATTGCTTTATTTAAGAAGCCTGCAATAAAATCCAGGGGCTTGTGGGCAGGGGGGAAAGATTTTGAAGCTGATCTCTAGAAAGAGGCAGAGAATTTAGTTCCTGCGTATGACAGTTTTTGGTCATATAGGTACCTTATAGTTGAGAGGTAATCATGAACGAGTCACTGTGCGTGCTTCACGGAGAGCCAAGTGAACCTGACGTACTGGGTTCTGCGGTGCTCGAAGAGCCTGCGTGCAGATCAGCTGAACGTGGTAGATGGGTGAGCTCAACGTTGCGTTAGGTGCAGTGTTTGCGTTTTCTTTCCTCAGCATATGCCCTTTGGCTATAGTTAGGGATGGATAAACGCCGATCCCTGGCCCCGAGGCCTGCCCGCCCGCACTCTTGGATGCCACCTACTCCTTTTTGCATAGAAGAAAAGTGTGACTGTGGGCCTGGTTTCTTGAGTGGGACCATTTACTGCCTTGGCAAAGCAGCACGCCATAAACATGTAGAAATACAATGCAGAATGAGCCTGAAAATTGAGACGCTCTGCTTGGTGGCACGAAAGAGCTAACGTGTGCATGCAGTTTCAGATCGTTTTATATAAAGCGTGCCTATAATAAGAGGGATGAGGTACATGGTTGTTTTTAGAAAACAGACAGTCTTACTGCTGGTGAGCAACTTCCCTGTTGCTTCCACTCTGCTGTGAACTTCCTGCTTGTCATACAGCAAATGCAAAACTCTTGGGAGAAGCTGGGAATTAAACACTAGAATTCATTGGGGTATTTGGCTCCCATTTCATCTCCTTCTCTCATTTTTTACCAATTGGGCTGAGTGGAGTTTTAACAAGGGAATTGGGTTGTAGGGTGTCTGGCATCAGGATTAGGCCTACACCAGCCACTTAGTAGTCCACTGTCACATTACAAAGAAGTATTTCCAAATACATTTTGAAGTTTCAAATGGATATTGTGCACTATCCTGGACCTTTATTTTCTAATAAAACATTAGCAATCCAGAGCAGGTAATGTCCCATGCGGCTTAATTTAACCAGGATTAATAGCTGTTGGCTGAATTCGTTTGACACCTGTTAGGAGCTCAGTGCTCCAGTTGAAGCGAATTGCCACATGGTGTCACTCCTGCCCCGCAGAGGCGTAACCTGTGGCGCATTTTCCTGCCTCTTCACACCATATATAGTTCATAAAGTTTAGAATACACAGCTTGACATTTCTGGCGTAGCTTTATAGATGAACTTCGGTGTTTGTGAAGCTCTCTGTATGTCTGGTCTTGTGATCTCCGTGCAGGAGGGCAAGTGAACCACTGGGTGTTTCTCCTCCATTTTCGTGTTTAGAGTGCGATTCATTTGTCACGCGTGGGTCATTTCTCTGCTGGGGCCCTGCTGACCCTGCCAGCAGGGAAGCGAAGTGTAAGAAGGTAAATCCCCATCCAGTGGGGTTTGAAATCAGTCAACCTTAGTATCCCCGGGGTAATCAAAAGGCTGTCAGAAGCAGCTTTTCTTTGTTGTGCTTGGCTTAGTTTGAATCTGGAGTCTGAAGAGAAAAGCTCTCCCTGCCACTTTTCAGGCTGTTACTTCCTACTCATCTTAACCTGGCGCAAACCTGCACGTCCAGCATGAATTTCCCCCTCCCGTGAACTGGCAGGAATGGTTTGTATTGCTACGTGATGAACGGCGTTAGAATGTTCCAAGTTAAAAATACCCTTCTTCCAGTAACATTCCGCTTGAGCTAGTTCCTCGATCTGCTCTGCTGCGTGCTCACAAATTGTGCCAGACTAGGGAGGAAGGCGGGGGGCGACCATTGCTTCTGGCAGCAGTGCAGGTGTGCGCTGGCCTCCAGCCTTCCTGGAACCGCAGCGTCACTCACCTGCTATTTCCCCCCTGCCCTGTGTGCCCTCCCGCCCCAAGCAGCGCCGCAGTTTTTGGTTGAAATGCCATTTCTTCTCGGTGGTAGCACAACCCAAAACCTCCTGATTTCATCTCAGTCTGCATTGTGAATTTGTGGAGCGTATTCATAATAACATAGGGAGTGTTAATTGGCAAGAGAGACTGCTGGAGGCAAAGGGCAACATGCTTGAAACAGAGCTCTCATAAATAAAGCAGAGCGTATTGGGCTTTTTTAAACTGCCCAGTGGCTACTCTTAAAAGATAGCGGTAACTGTCAGCTCCCTGCAGGTGGTGGGACAAGGGATGGGGGGGTAAAGGAGAGCGACCTGAAGCCCCTTGCAAAACTGGCGCGTTGTTTTCTGGTTGTGGCTCGGGCGGCTGCAGGAGTCGTTCTGCTGGTCTCGCCAGTGAATGGTCACCAGAGATGCTCGGTCTGCCGAGAGCCCCGACAGATTGCGCGCGCCTTGGAGAGCACGGTGAGGCTGAGAAGTCCGGTACTCAGTACCATGGGAACGGAATAGCCTCTGAATGGCAATTCAGGATCTAACGCTTTCTGGAGTAGTACGGCAGCAGTGGCGCTTCTCTTTTTATGTGTGTATCTTTTACATGTTCAGCAGAAGCATGTTCATGCATTGTACATGTATAATATTTTTCTGGTGTTCTTACAGTGTTTTAGGATGGTATGTGTCCCCACCGATCTCTGGCTAATGATTTCTATGTATTACGTGCTCCCGTGGATTTTTTTAAAGCAATTACACTGCTGTTGCGTAATAAACCATAAAAAGCGTGGCGATGGCCACCCCAGGTGATGTCAGTTGAACTGTTGAAACCCAGTTACCTTCAGGTGGAAGAAGCCCGCACCTTTTTGCAGTACCGCGTGCGCCCAATTTATGTAACATAAAGACTTTAGACTTATCCCTTTTCCCCAGATGCCGACTCTGTTTCTGCTGGCCCTGTTCCCACACAGGAGAAGGAATTTTCTCAATTTCCTTTGAAGAGGCCAAGCTATTTGAGTCATTTGAGATCACACATAGGTTAGGTTTAGTTATTGCAAATGTAAAATTGGCAAATGACAGAAAGGAAAGTGCATCTGTTCTAAACACAAAATGCTGCACATAAGGTTACGTGTATTAAATTTATTCCAGATGCTCTTGTTCCAATTGGCCTCTTTGTTGCTGTGCTTCTCAGCGATGTCCCTGTTGTTCATCCAATTTAAATCTCACCTAATTCACTGTATTGCCGTTGTTCTGTGCTGAAACCCAGGCATGCATTGCAGGTATTGTAATTAGTTGTCTACACACTGGTTTTGTGTAATTGGGGGTGGAAGGAGGAGAAATTTCACCCAGGTCAGAAGAGCCGTACCTCCTCGTTAATAAGAGAGCAGATACGCTCTTTTTTGCTCTTCCCGCATCGACCCAGAGAAGTCAATGTCCGTAGACACACATGCAGGCTCATTCATGCAGATGGCTGTCATTCTCGTCCTGTCTCCCCTGCCTGCGTGCCTTCCGTGCCTACCGCGCTCCTCGAGGTGCGGAAGCAGTGCCGACGTGACTGCAGGCAGAGGATGGCAAGGAACTTGCTCTTTCAGCGTTTGGTGGAGGTGTTCTAACGCAGCCCTCTTTGGTCCCGAAAGCCACTGTCAGCTCTGAAACCTTCTTAGGAAGCCTCAGTACCAACATTGAAAACCTGGCAGTTCTGTTTACTCTCTTAGTGTGGTTTTCTGGACAATATTGAGACAGCCCTAGACAGCATTCTTTAGCTTAATGGTTCCATGGTGTGTTGGTCATTTTTTTAAACCAAGTCAATATTTGCCAGTATTTTGTTAAGAATTTCTTTAAAGTAATTAAAAAAAACACGAACTCTTGTCTGGAAAGCTATATAAGAAGGTGCAATAACTTAACAAAATATCTTCTTACTCCTATAAACATCTTCTTTGAAATGCTCCATTTTTTCAGCAGATTGCACTACACAGCTTTTTTGAGTAGTTTTTTATCCACAGCTTTGAATCATGGTAGCAGAAAATAAATGTTAGGATTTTTGCTTTCTGCTTTACCTACACAATACAGTGAGGTTTCCAAAATACGCGGTCTAGAAGTAATTGTGCTTACTAGACAAATATGAAGTAGCTTCTTTTGCATCTATGGCACTTCAGCTTTGAGTGTAGCAAGTAAAAGATTAAATAATTTGTACTGAAATAAAAGCAATATTCCCTCTTTACTTCTTTAATAGATCCTTGGAATATACTAACAATACTTGTGTTTGTATGAGTGTCTGGGAAAAAGCTGTGAGAATCAGGTTTCCCAGACTGTGTGGAAAAAGAAAAGAATTTGCTAAATATATTTAAAGATGGCTTCGTGACTCGTGCAATTCACAGAACTGTGTTTAATTACGTTGTCTGGAATCACTGAAGGAATCTGGGCTGTGAAATGGTAGAGTATTGAGGAACAACATTCATCCCCTCTTATGTAAAGTTTGGTTGAAGACCTTAGGGAAGGACCAAGGCACCACAATGATACACAGACTCAGTAATTTTTATTTGGCTGTAGAATATTTTAACTCCTGACATAGCATTTCTGATCATACCGTGCTTTGTTGTAAACACAAGCCATGCAATTGTCATGCATATACTGAATTAGTTTGGGTAAATGTCATTCATTCCTCAGCACACAGGTAGTAGCAATGTAAATAATTAATCTCTTCCCTTCCCTGTTAAAACAACAAAAAAGGCCCAGTAATTTGGTGGCCAAATTGTCTGTGTCGTTAGCAAAGGTCCACCTAAAGCAGGGTGTGCTGTTGTGGAAGAAGCATGTACTGCTCTGCACTGTGTCTTTCGTCTCCTTTGAATGTTAATTTGGCATCTTTACAATCATTAAATGTGTTTGAAATTCTACTGAAATCTATTGCTCATCTTTTTTTCTTCCCCATTTTCAGCCACCCCTTTTCAGTGAAGTTATTTACCCTTTGTAAAGAAGAGATCAAGAGATCCAAAGACATTCGGAAGCTTCGCTCCAGCATAGGAGTGTGAGTTGATGAAATCATCTATTCTTTGCTCATAAAAAGTGAAGAAAATGTAACTATATTACATACCAGATGGAACAGCTAGGTCTATTTCTCGTGAAGTTTAAATGAAAAATGCGCACAAATACGTGTGGTAGAAGGTTGTGAAAGTCTCACGTACTTCTGGGTGGTTGGGGTGAAAACATGTGAAGGATCTGGTAAAATTTAACTACTTCTAAACTGTTGTTGATTTCCTTAAAGATGCAGCGAATCCTTTGCCTTTTGCTTGTAGAGAGCTTGACTTGGTGCCAATGCAAAACACATATAATGGATTAGATCTTTTCTGTGCACTAGAATGAGCTGAAAACATCTGCAATATTATTATCTGGCTTTAGGGTAAAAGCCCTCAGTTCAGGTAGCAGAGAAGGCAAAAAAAAAAAAGTACCAGTCAGGACAGAGAGTAGTGGCTGAGGAGAAAGAAGAGGGGGAAAAAAGACGAAGTGTTGCAAAGCCAAACGAAGGTCCGTTCGCAGAAACTTGGCAAAATTATGCAGGTATAACAATGTCAAGCAACGATTTTATCAACTTTCATTTCATTTCTTTATCAGTAATATTTTAGGAGTGCAAGAAAGCCTAAAATGAGAAGTAGCTCATGTTCCTAATTTGTCTTTCACTCTGAACTGCGTCATCGATGCGCAGCCTACCCTCTGCTTTTTGTGTCTGTGCGACAGCTGGACTCCGGTGTGGTTTTTAGCGCACGGACTCTGGGGCTGCCGGTCCAGTACCTTTAAAACCACACTTGCACTTGGCATAGATGTGTGGCATCACGGTAACCCGTAAGCATTTTGGTACGCTTACCCTCCGTGTTTGCCTTCCCACAGCACATAGAACGGAGATTTCTTGGGGGCAGCAACGCTTCCCCTCCTGCCCTTTTTTCTGATACACATCTTCATTCTGATCCTCAAAATGTGCTTTCCCAGTTACAACACAACATCTGTTTTTTTCTCATGTTTTCTAGGTTTTGTGGCCTGATTCAATTTCAAGGGGACATGAGAGAGAAAGTGTTATTTCAGTTGTTTCTCCTTCTTTGCCATCCATTTCCTGTAGTAAGTATTGAAGACATTACAATCAAAGGTATTAAATTATTTTTTACCTGTATTTTAAAGTGCATTAAAGCAGCATTCTTTTTAACAGATACTAATGTATCTATCTAATAGGTTTTATTTCTCAAGTGAAAAAGTACCGCCACCTGAAACAAGCTACTGGATACTTGCAGCATACCTGCAAGTACATACATTGCACATACTGCTTTGCTTTTTCACCGTCTGTCCTTATTCTTTTAATTAGGTGCCTGGGGCGTTTGTTTCTTTTATGCAGCGCCCGGCACAGTGATGATCAGTTCAGCATTTAGGCCTTCAAAGCTCCACTTGGATAAATTACTGTTAGCTTTGTATTTCTGATAGTAGCAACATGGCAGTAGTTCTGGTTCAAGAAAAATACATTTGTTCTGTGGGACGCAGGAAGGTTTATCAGGTTACCTTTTTCATATAGCTAACTGAAACGGAACACAAAAACCTGAGTTACTACTTCCGAATACATAAAAGAAGGTCATATGTGGGATAATATTATTTTAATCCTTTAAAATTTTTGTGGACTTAGTAAGGTTTGGGTTTTTTTTTTTTTCACTGTACAAAGCCTGGGAGCCCCGACTTAAGAGCTGCTGTGCCAGCCAAACACGTACAACAGCTCTCTGTGCCTTTGCTGTTCAGTACAGGGGTTTCACCTGGGAATGTTTGTGGATGTTCCTGTGAGTAAGCGCAGACTTGCACCTCCGCTGCTACAGGCAGCCATTAACTGCTTCGATAGTCGAGTGGTGTAGGAGAAACAAAGGCTGTTGGAGGTAATTGCAAGGGCACATAAAAAGAACGTGAGAACCCATATGAGGTCTTAAAGTGGTTTGAGAACTCATTGAATAGCCTGGTGTCTGGCCCACGCCGGCCAACAGTGTTTATTCTAACACCGATTACTTTTGCTGATTACCACATGATTTTAAACTTAAGCAAAAAGTACTCAGTAAAGATTGATACTTGAGATTTTTATTCCAGCTGTTTCTCTGTTGTGTGTACTTGCTACATGAAGAATCCTTTGCAGGAAGGGCACAGTGTAAGAACTGGAGAGAGAGCATTTCAATTTCATGTTTTATTAGTATTTTACATCATAAATACATTTTTTTGTTTTTACAGATGGGTCAATTTAATTCGGCATTGCTAACTCCAGAAATAACCCTGTAATTTGTTTGCCTGCCTTTGGTTATCATCAGGCTTTCTTGGGAAAAACAAAAACAGAATGTGGTTTTGTTGCAATTTTTCTGTCTCCCATTTAGTATCTTTCTATGTGTTGTACTGCAGAAACCAGCCTTGCTCGCTTTTTCTGTATGCACACCAACATCACTACTGCACAGTACTCTGGGAAAAACACTTGCAAATTAACTGCTTCCGGAGACTGGAGTGTGAAAAGCTCACGTTACTCACATCATCATCTCTCCCAACAGTTTTTTAAAGAGTTTTGCTGACTCTTTACAGACTGTGAGCCTACCGCAACCAAGGTTAGAGCCAGACTTCAGCTCAGTGAGTCATTTCAAGAAAAGAAGTGTTCCATTTGGGCCAGTCTCACACATTTGAATTCATTCCCTGTGAGGGACAGAGTTGTTGCCTCCTTCATCTGAAATACTGCAAAAAAGTTTAGTGAAAAGGTACCGACTGTAGTAGCGTGCATTTCCTTGAGGTGCAGAAACAAAGTCCCCTCCTGCAGCAAATGGCTACCACAGGCAAGGGCAGGCTGCGCTTCCCACTAATACAAGGTTTCCACCATAAAATGATGGTGAGGAACCAGTCCCAGTGATGGCACTGGGCTCCTCCATACAGGACTCCAGCTACTCGACTAAAGCCTCCTCTTCCTCTTTCCCGTAGATACGGAAAACGACAGCCAGTCAAGTTTACGAAATGCTGATAACCTACAGTGATGTGCTTGATCCTGCCGTTACGGATGAGGTTATGACCATACTCAGCGATACCAACTGGTAAGTGAATTTGTTGTTGCCAGACAGTAATAAAAGCCGAAACAATTTTTGCACCACTGAACTTTAAAAAATGTCAAAGCCTTTGAAAGCTGGTGGCAAGGAAGCTGTGAGAAACCGTACTGTCGTTTTAGCTATTTATCACTTTTAGGCCAGAAAGGCAGTGCTGAAAAGAATTCTCCTGTTCTAAAGAGCTCACTGGTATGTTGTCCCACTGGAAGTGGTATGTATAAAATCACCACTAGATAAAGTAAAATATCTGTATTTTTCTAACGACATGAAAAGGGAGGGATCTTGGAAATTCTCCATGAAAGAGAGAGAGACTGGGCTGTGCAAACAGTCAAACTTCAACTGCACAGACAGTTTCTTGGCATTTATGAGCACTGGCAGGATTTTGGGAAAGGAAGGATCTCTGCAAAACAACGGAATTAGCAGAACAGCTCAAATCTCCCATGAAATGCAATTGCTCAAAATGATACAAACGTCGTATTCAAGCAAGTATTTTGAATTGGAACAGTTTAGATGTTTCCCAAGCATGAATTAAACACCCGCTTTTATATGATGTAATTCATTTTTTTACCTGCTGTTACCTGTAGCATTAGCTGCCTCCACAGGCAGGGGGAATAGGGTCCTGTTCTTCGTAAGCAAAATTCACCAAAGCAGCAAAGTGTCTTTCAGGGGCAGGAGGAGCTCGTTCTCTCAGCACCGCTGAAGTGACAGCAGGAGGGAATATTCACCATAATTTTGGCACTGGTTTTTTCCCCTTTCTGCAAATTTTAGCGTTGTGCTTTGTAGTCACCTGGAAAAGTTTATAAAAGACTGCATGCCTCAGACATTTGAGGAAAAACAGAGTTTTAAGATACTAATTAGTTTATTAGTTTTGCTGCCATGTTTAAACATTTTTCCTTGTTACAGATGACTCTCCTGGGTCATGGGTCTACCAGTCCACCATCCTGCCTCAAACAGTGGTCAAAGTTAATACATAGGAGTAGACACATATAAAAACATTTAATAGAGTGCCTAAATTAATTAATTATATAGGTTTTTTGTCTTCATTGACATTTCATGGAAATAAGCTTAACCTAGACAAGTTCAAAGAACAAATATACCTGGCAGTTGTGGTTTACATATTTGCAGACTGCATGCTTGCATTATTTAACTGTTATTTATTTACTTTCTGGTTTATTTTTGTGCTTGAGCTTAAATACCTTTATGTTTGGGAAAAGAAAACTAAGTTTGTTACTGTAAGGGGTGGCTGCTGCTGCTTTTCTGAATTTTCCAGTACAAAACTGGAATAATGGTCTCAGATTTGAAGAACTGGTTATCACCAATTCTGCCTACTCCTAGGATGACTTGCTTACCTACATACTGATGTTTAGGATTGTGTTTAGTGTGATTCAGTGCTCACATATGCAATCTGAATTTAAGAGCAGGCTTGCTTTGGAGCTACAGAAGGAATTTGTTAACAGAAACAATTGAGTAGGATTAGATTACTGCTGCCACAAAGGGATGTTTACAATACCAAACTGAGAAGTGGTACACACCAAACGGCTACAGAAAAAGCAGTGGCAGTACGGCCCTACTCATCAACGGGTTACTAAAACAAAGCAAAATACTTCCTAAACACCAAAATGAAATGCTCTGTTTTCACCTTGTCGTTTTTAAGGTGTGACTGGCTGCCTGGTTTATTCTGTCTTAGTCCAGGGCTTGCTCTAAGTTCCCCATTGCGCTAAGAGTAAAGATGAAGAGCTCGTTTACTTAAACGTAATTGTTTTATCTTGGTAGATTTGAGCTGTTTACAAAAGATGATACTGAAGTCATTGCTGAGTGTCAGAGCGAGCTGCTTGTTATTCTCAAGCTCTCTCAGTGCTAAAACAAGCATAGTAAATGCTGAATTAATTACAATAAGCATTAACATCAAGAAGCCAAATGAGAATTAATATTTGGGGAAGATGATAATTACTGGCATATGCGTATTTGTTCCTTGTTGGAACTACAGAGAGTTTATCACACAATTGTGTAATTCAGAGTTTACTCTATAAGTATAAATTTTGTTTAGCTACAGGAAGGTTTCCGGTATTAAATATGAGAAATTGTCCAAGGTATCTCAAAAAAAAAAAAATTCAGGTAATTTCTAACTTACTTTTTCTCTATAGTTTTTGTACTCTGTTTACATGCTAAGGGTTAATTTTTTTAATAGCCCATTTACAGTTGTTACTTAAGAAAAACAAAATAAATCTACTTTAGTGGTGAGTAATACTAGCAGTCTCACAGCATTCCAGTTAGAGTGGTAGATTTCTTACAACAAGGAAAAGAATGTTGTCTGTATGGATTTTTGGCATTTGGGGGCTTTTTGTAACTGACAGTTCTTGAGGAAATTACCTCACGGACATCATGCTATTTCAGAAACTTTTTAAAAGACTCACAAATTTTAGGTCTGGATTTTCAATTTCAGGAGAAAGCTTCTTTAGATAGTAGAACATTTTTCAGTTCCAAATCCAGTGACATTTATTTAAATTCTTGATGTGAAGTATTCTAAAGCAAAAAGGAGCTGTAAATTTAGAGAATAAATTCGTGAACTTGTAGTAAAAAGGGCTGTATGAATAAGTGCATTTTTTGGAAAACAAACATCTAAAAGAATACACTTTACTAGCAACTGTCTCTTCTGGAAGACCTGCTGTGCATTTATAGTTCATCTGGTTTAAGATGGTACAAAAATGTAACATTATTCTTAAAATGTGACACAACAAAAACTTCTACAATCTGAAATGTATGTGAAAATATAGATGCATACATAGTAATATAATAATAAAAGGGATAGCTTAAGAAGTTTTCTCTATGTAGCCAACTGCAGGTTTTAATTTTTTAATTAACTGGAAAATACCTCCTCGCGCAGGGAAGCTGAATTGCCAGTAGTGAGAGAGAAGCGCAACTGCCTCTGTGATCTCATGAAAGTGCCCAAACCGCAGCTGGTATCCAAGGTAAAGTATGGAAATGTGCTCCTGAGGGTTTTTTCCAAAGAAACACAGTACTGATCAATTGTTCCATCAAATCTACGGTGTACTGCAGTGCTACAGATGCAGTTCCTCACCAGTTCATGAATGTATCAATGTGCACCAGGAGGAATGTCCTCCCAGCTTACTGCAGAAGATACAGAATTGCTGAAGACTGTTCTCTTAAGCCCTTCCAGTCTCATTTCTTGAAAACATTCCAGACTTGCAGTGTGACATCTTACTCAGACACAAACCCAAGAATGAAATAATACAGTACAGATGTTTCAAAAACCATTCGTCCGCCCTTTCTGGGGAGGGAAAAAGGATAAAAACTTCCCTGTCACTTCCATCAACGAAATTGTAACGTGGTTGTGCAAGCCACAGAATTCTAACACTGCCTTAAGAGGAAGAATATAAATCTAACAGTTAATACATTCATAAGAAGACAGACAATATATCCATATGTAGGTTCCATTTCATTTTAATGCAGATAGATGATGGGCAATTCCAAACTGTCTGCTCAATATTCCAGAAATACAGAATTTTCTGCTTTGGTAAGGGTTTCCGACAGGTTCTCTTCCTCTCTGTCCAAAGTTATTACTGTTTTAGAGAACATGTGTTAACATGACAGTTTTCAAAGAAAAATTATTTTTGAATAATACAAGACAAGGTGAAAACACTTTATGACCCAAGGCTACTTCCCTACTATCACAGGTATCCACAAGCATAGAATCTATTCCGTAAAGTCATTAAGCTTAAAATAGCGCTACATCAATTTATTCTTGGCCTTTGTATTTTTTTTACTGTCCTGCTTTCATAGTTCTAGAAAGTTTTGTCCTTTGTAATTACTCTAGAATTCAGAAACATCAGCCCTGCAGTCATCTTTCTTTCCTAAGCAAGTTTTACCTCAGAGGGTAGATCTTCATTCCCCTCGTTTTCTAAAATATTTGAACACCATTAAGCTTATTTTCAGGACTAGAATTATGCAAAGCATGATTTTGTTGTCCTGCAGAGTCAGAACTGCAGTAGCCTCTTTCACAGCTGCAGCATCCGTGGCTGAAAGTCACCCTGTCTTCTCTCCTGCGTGGCATCTAAAGGTGATCTTGGCTAACAGCGTTTCTAAAGCGCTTGTTGAACTGGCTCTTTGTGATACTACAATAATTGTGTAAGTCTTTGAGGTCAGCCAGTTCTTCCTGTGTAATACTCAGATAATCCTTTACATTGAAGAGATTTCCTGATGTAAGTAGATCCTATGTTTTGAGTTGTCATTGGTATAAAAAATATATATTATATTAAATGTATATTTAAAAAATTGGTCAAAAGACTAATACTTAAGACAACAATGAGTAACCTTCAAAAACACCCTGCTGTCCTTGGAGCAGTTTCTTTACTCATCTTCCAGTTTTTACCATCAGGTCTACAGTTTTCTGCTTTTAGTACAATTTTAAGAAACCTGCAACTAACATTTTTGTGATTTTGGAAAACAAGAATCAGAACCTCTCACTCATACAAGGAATTGTTTTTAGAGCAAAAATTGACCTGAGCATTGCTGTTTCACCGTTTTCTAGTCAACTAATAGAAATGTTATGTTCAAAATAAAGATGTTACAAGAGGAACTCCCTGATCTCAAAAAAACTTATTTCAATTCCTTAATTATCGGAGGCTGGGAGAAGGCTTACAGGTTAGGAGAAGACTATTTCTAATATAAGCAAAACAGTAAGAAATAGCCAAATATACATACAGCTATTTCGGATGGAACCATTAAAAACAGTATCATGTGCCAACTGGAAGTTACATGCTGAATTTGGAACTTTCCCTTTTCCTCCTCTTTTAACATAAGCAAATAGTTAGTGTAACTTTTAGCAAAAAGAGTTAAGCCTGCACCTGCCCCGAGAACGGCTGGAGCTCACTCTGAAAGCCATACTGAACATGAAAGACTTTTCACAGCTGTCCAGATGTCCCTGGTAGCGGCCAGTTTGCGCTCACACGAGAGTGCACAACGCTCTGCTCTTCACAAGCTCACGCATCCTGAGGACACAGGAGAAACAGTAGAGGAAGGCAAGCATAACATTGTGAAAAGGTGAATGAAGTTAACTTCAGCCAGAATCTACACTGATCATTCCTTTAAAATTTGTACAAGTAAAATTTGCTAGCAGGTAGTTAAAAATTACGGTGTTAAAGGACTGTAACTGTCATAACTTTGGATGTCTGTATTGTCTCCTCTGTTCAGTTTAAGTTAATTACATGGCTGGGATACTGTTAACCTAGTGATACGTGCCTACTCCACGTGACCTCTTCTTTTTCCTTCTCTCTTGCAGAGTTCAGCATAATCAAGCTGCAGGCATGTAAACTGAAGCTCTTGGTTCAGGTGCCATTAGGCCTGGAAGAGTTTGTGCTGCGGCATCCTGACGAACTGGATTCTCAGCGTGAGCTGCAAAGTGCACTGTTTAACAAAATAAGAGGCAGAGATTATGTCTGAAAGCATTGTGCAGATATGCTGTAGGAAGGCAACAAAGATTCATTATGTTTTCTGGTTTTAAAGCCATTATCTGTAGCCACAAGATGGCGGTTTCTCTTCATACTTCTGTCACAATTGACCCGTTTTGTTTTTTTTTAATCAATGATTTATACTTCTACAACTCTGAATGGAGCCATTCAGCCTGCGCTTGCTGTACACACATGAAGTATTAAACCTCACTTGCTGCATTAGTCGCAATTAGAAATGTTTTTCAGAGGCAAGAATGGCAACGCTTAGTGATGGGGCAATCTTCCTGAACATAAGCATCTCTGTGGATAAGCCTGTCATTCTTATGTCATAGTTGAACAAAAAAATCCAGGTTTCAGTTCAGCTGAAGTCAAGGCTTCTCCTAACAGCTTCTCTTTTCTATAACTAGTTCAAGCAAATGTTTTTGTGGTAAACTAGATGTAGGAAACTGAAGCTTTAATTTTCCCCCTTGAAGAATAGAGACGAATCAGTACTTCAAGCAACTGCTAGGAATTTAGACCATTTGTTACTGACTATAAAATGAAATGGCTACAACATTTATCTTTAATGTGATGGGGAGGACAAATGCCCAGGCAACAGGATATTCTCATTACACTGGGTTATTTGATAGTTCTAATTAAATCCCGCTATCCCAGCAGTTCAAGTAGAACAGTGGCACTGTGTGTGTGTGTGTGTATATACACATATACACAGTTATGAAAAATTGAAAAGGACGGAGAGGTTCAGGCAGAGGAACTAAAAACAAGCCAGTTTCTCTGTGAAGTACTTGCTACAAACTGCAGCAATCTTCTTTGGCAGGTGTACATTTCCAAAACTACAACCTGTCTCTCTCTTCCTTTTTAAGAAGAGAACTATGGATTATGAATTACATTATTCAATAGTTCTTAAGTTAATTGCAACCTGGACTTGCAGATGAGATTCAGCGTAGATCAGCGTCAATCACTGACTACCTATTAAGCAAACAGCACTCGATTCACTCCCTGGGTGACAGACCAAGTTGGCCGTGTGGCTGCACACGCCGCATGGGCTGCTTAAAGGTGTTACTGCAGAAGACAGACTCCTGAACCCACAGTCCCTATGTTGTTACACTGTCATTAAAATGAAGGTTTCTAGTACATTCTTGCGAGATCCCGGTTCTTCAAAGTTATACCTACAGGTCCCTGCTGAAAGAAAAACCAGGAGCTGTGTTGGCAAAGCCTGCTTATTCAAAAAAACCTGAGAAGGTCCAGTGACAGTTGTGATCATCTGGCTGCCAGATGATGTTACGGACCCAGCTGTACTCTTCACACAGCCCTGATCCAGAGGATGCCGTGGGGTCCTAGCCCTGTGCGGAGCTTCACCTCGGCAAGACTGGCTGCAGCTCCCCGGAGCAGGAAATGAGCCAAGGCAGGGAATGGGTGAGGGCCCCCAGCAATGTTTGACAGAAACCTCTCTTTACACTCCCCGTGGTTATAGGCTGTGCTTGATGCATTTTTTAAGGCTTCCCTATGGTAACAGTTCTCTTTTAATTTTACAGCCTGTATTTGATGGTTGGACTTGATGACCTTAAAAGGTCTTTCTGACCTTAATGATTCTGTGATGGTTATTTAGATTAGAAATACAATTTAACAACCAAATTGAATTTGGTAAAACAAGTGATGTGCAATAGTAAAATGAGCAAATAGCATTATCCGTGGCGTAACTAGGGCCTCCCTTAGAAAGGGGTTACTCAGCACAAAGATCAACTTAAGGGAGCACAAATTACTAAAAAAATTCTAACACAGTCTTCCTACACACAGATACATAGAGGATAACACAGCTTCAGTATCACTGTCTTACCTTAGTTTTTAGCTGAAGTGATAAAAATCCATCCCTTCCTTCAAGTTCAGCATGTTCAGGTTTGTTTCAAATGCTCCACCTGTCAAATCCTGTGAGGGAAGAAAAAGAGAATTAGAACAAGACGAACACGCTTCATGTTGTAACAGGTTTCAGTAATTTGGTTCTTTAGACCACAGAAGAAAGTCCCATTTGCAGAACTAACCGTAAATAAACCAAGACTCAGAAATGTTTCCATTCAGAAATTAAGTGTGTGTTGAAAAATTAAGTGTTCAATGCAGGGGGAGGGGATATTAAACAACTCATTCTCATGCTGCTAAGTGGAACACAAGGACTATACACTAAGCACAGCTCTGCAGCCAGCTTTCCTAATGCAGGCATGTTCTGAGAATGGACCAAGGGAACGCGTTTGACAACAGAGTCGTTTTTGTAGGTTTGGAACAGTGGTTAGCTTGTCTGATGAAACAAACCTTTCATCAAGCAGCTGAAATATTTTGCATAGTTAAAGGTGTTTCCTTTGGAGCTGTAGTTACGTTATCTGAACAGGAACCTAGTAGGTTTGCTTCATGAGCGACCTTGCAAGGCAGTGATGTCATTAAGGAAACATGCCAACTTCAGTGTTTCTGAGCATTTCTGCTTTGGTCGTCCTGG
This sequence comes from Phaethon lepturus, assembly GCF_000687285.1. Taxonomy (NCBI): domain Eukaryota; kingdom Metazoa; phylum Chordata; class Aves; order Phaethontiformes; family Phaethontidae; genus Phaethon; species Phaethon lepturus. The sequence goes on along the minus strand of NW_010537186.1, from coordinate 24,889 downwards.
AGTCCTTAATTCTACTGATCATCAAAAAAAATGAATTAAAGCTCACAATACTATAGGAGGTAGGTAAAGAGATTGCTGGTGGTGTTCGGGTTGGCCCAGAACAGCAATATTGAAGTTTTAACAATGCAGAACCGTACTGCAAGCCTTTCAGACAGGAAGGTACAAGAACAGGGTCCAACTGAAACTGTGGAATTACAGGAGATGGAACACTAGACTTTGGCTAGAGTAACTGGATTCAAAAAATTGTTCTGGGATCTTTAATGAACCCTAGTTCAGAAACTAAAGTTTGTGTCTCACATGGCGGACTACATCCAGCTTCCCAGCTCGCCTTGGACCCATCAGCTGAACTGCTTGTAAAACATGTTCACAGTAGTCGGGTGTTGCGTGGGAGCCTTCCACTCAAGGCACACAGCCATTTCGATACCAAAACAAGCTGACCTGTCTCCTCCAGACCTCTGCATTGTTTCTGCTGCATATGTACGTTTCGGACCTCTTGCGGTGCCTCAAGGTCACAGATTACCTCCCCTTCCCCCTCCACGATTCTCATCTACCTGCCACGTTCTTGTTTTCACCACTAGCAATGCCAAAAAATATAAAGATTACATAATTTGATCCAGAACATCAACAAAAAACCGTAACCACAAGTCATAAAACTCATAATTGAGCTCTGATGTTTACTAACCATAAAATAAGAGAATAGCTAATAAATAATTTGGAGAAGGGCAGGAAGGGCCTGTGGCACTAGACTTCTTAAGCAAGGGCTCCACTTACCTAAGGTAACCAACTTCTTATCTGAACCGTAAGGCCTCGATTGTGAAAGATGTTGAGTGCTTTTTTTTTTTACATCTTGAAATCAAGAATACTTGGTGGTATTTCAGGCTTTGAAGGACTGGGTCCTAGTTTTGCAACTCAGTTAAGATCCCAAAGTGTCACTGGTCCATCTGCAAAACTTACCACTCACGTCCACAGGGAATTCTACTCGGAAATGTAGGCCTTGATTATGACCTTTAGCCTCCACTAATGATTTCATAAACCCAAGATTTCTCAAGTTAGAGCATAGGGTATGAAACAGTTGCTGAAAAATCAACCTGCTCCAAAGAAGGGTTAAAAAAAATGTATTAAAAAAAAAATATCTCAAAGAGCCCAGATGCTAAATTAAGCAGGAGAATTAAAAAGAAATCTTTCATTCCCAGAGCAGAAGACGGAGGTGACGGAACAAGGCAGGGTTTTACAATAACTGGTCTAACAGTAAATTTACTGAAAACTTTATACAATCGAACTAGTTTAATTACTGAGACAGAAAAATAAAAATCCCTCTCATTTCAAGCACTTGGAATCCATGCCAAAACCAGGCACAATACATGACTTCTAAGCGTTTTGCTTTTACCTCAAAGCGAGAGAAAATACACAGTGCAGACCCTTAGGTGAAGTGGTACTGCAGGCTGCTACGCAGTTTTGACAAGCTAAAGCCACAAGTTTATTCTCTTCAGCAACGACTTACCCACACAGAGCGCAGAATTTCAGCTACCGCCCATTGTGGAGCCATTTTAAAAGGCAAACTGAGCAAAGTCACGTAGGATGACTGCTTTTTCAAAAACGATTTTTTAGGAACTGCCTGAAAACAATAAACAAGCGAACACTGCTCCAAGTACATGGCCAGCAGAGTCGCTTCCTGCAAACAACCCACTTAATAAACATATCTAATCTTCAAAATTACCCTCTTAGAGCTGCATATAGACGTGCAGGTTTTGTCTGTATCAAAACTAAAAATAATCCTCTACCACGAACAGCAAAACCGAAGACAATAAGGCCCCAGAACACTTTCTTCAGAAAGACGCTGATGGACTTACATTGGTAAATAATAAAGCTAAATTTGCAAGTCTGGAATGTTAAGGAGTTTGTTAATGACTTTTGTCATTAGCTAAGAGGATCTGCAGCTAATTCTGCCTTACATAAACTTCCAGCAGTTCCAGGCAACACGGAGTGAGGTTGTAGTTGTTACACAAGAAACGTCCTTACGTTCACTGGGGTTTTCTGTGTTTGCTGCATGCCCTGAAACACAGAGCTGGGTAAAGCTACTTGCCCTAAAGAGTTTGAAGATACAGGTCATTTGTAATCTCTCAAACACAGGAGTTTTGGGTTTCCACCACAAAGGCGCAAGGAGAGCACCCTTTTTGCAGAGGAATTTACGGTCTCAAATACAGTCTTTCACATCAGCCTGGGACTTTTAACTTGTAACAGCAAACACTTTTTTGCAGTTTAATTTGATAAACCTGGGTCAATAGCATCAGAGAGGCAGCAGTAGCTATTGCAAAAAAAGACAGTATTTTTCATTTGATGCAGTCTTAATTTATGTACTTATCCCTTATTCTACTTTTGCCTATGCTCCCACTTTCAAAAAGCATGTTGGAAGAAGAAATGTAGAAAAGGTGATTAAAGAAAAGCAAGTGGGAAGTTTTGTTTTTAGCTGTTCCTTCAGATGTGGGCTGCACGGAAAGCAAGGCAAACTTCAGCTATAAATACAGCAAAGAGCAACCTTCAGCATTATACCTGGCCTGCACAGTATCAATACAGATGAATGAACAAGTTCAATACTCTGCTCAGCCCATTTAGAAACCATTTCCTTTAGTGGTCAGGTCTAGAAGCTTGAAAGCTGCTGCAGACGAGATACCCGAATATTTTAAACCACAGACATTTATCAACTTGCTTTGTTTTGGTAGAAGACTACTTTCCATCACAAAACTACTGAAAACTGTGGCCATTTCAATCCACCCACAACCTTGCAAGTAGTAACAGTGGGATTTCACAGGTGCTGACAGCCTCCACAAAGCCTCCTACCAGTAGTAAAACACAGCAAGTGTGACAATGGCTCAAAGAGGTTGCTAAAAAGTTCCTCAAGATCAGCTGCGAAACCCAGTGGTGGAGCAAAGGAGGGTCCAGCAGACTTGGTTCTGGAGAGGGACTCAGAGCACTGCTGCTTGCTTCCTGACACCCTCCGATTCCTCTTCCCTCTCCCCTGGGTTTACACTTCCTATACTTTGCTGCAGGTATATTTATGGTTTTTATTCCTTCTTACGTTGTCTGTGGTTTCTCCGGTGATAACAGGGTATTAGGCGCTGCTAACAGAAAAATTTGGTTTCGGTTCTTTTATAATTTCTTTGTTTTTCTAACAACCTGATTCTTTGTCTTCATAATATTAAAAGAATAATGCAGTATAATGGCATGGGTGTACTGTGAGGTTCATATTATTAACAGGTACCAGTATGTTTAAACCCTGGAGAGAGGTAAGCTCCATTATGGACTTTCACTGTGGTGTTACGCAAGTTTATCATCAGCACCGTTCTTCTCTGGTCTGGCCCCTCTTGTTTTCCCAGTGCATAACCCTGCTGGAACTCCACGCGCATTGACCTCTCCTTACCTCTGCACAAGGGTGTTTTTGCCATCGGCTCTTATAACACCAACTTTCACGGTAAGCAACTGCATAATCCAGTCACAAAGGGAGAGGCGTAAGGAGAGACCTTGCCTGCAGTTTCTAGAGATTTGGCTCCATACGAATGGCTATTGACTTTCTTAAATTCTCCTAAAAAGTGAGCTGCTTCAAAGACAGATTTTAGAAGCAACTTTACAAACTCTGAAACCATTTCAAGTAGGTCAGACTGTTTTTCCAAAGAAAATACTGTATACTTCTTAAATGTTACTATGGCCTATAGTGTTCTGTGATCAGCAGGTAGAAAATGCTCAGTGGCATTCTTCCGCTCAGAAATGAGTGGAAAATATACTGAAATCACAACTGAAGTCAGAGTACAACCAGAGTTTTCAGGCAAGATGTTGTATAATAGTCTCATTGTGAGACCTTTGTAAATTAAATGTGCTTTATAACAGGTTGCACAGATGTTTTGTCTAGGGACTTCCACCCACCATTATATGTAGTATGAAAAATTAAATTAGTTGTAATATTACTAGCTTATCCAAGAGTTTATCAACCAACAGTACATGATAATGCCCTAAGGTACTTTCAGTCTGGCTTTACAACTCATAGTTATGATCTCAGAGCTGATCGTAAAGTTGGGAGTGCTAAGTTAAGGCAGACTATACCAGATGAGATGAGATTCAGCTAATCAATCTTTGAACAGATCTAGTGCAGCGTTAGAATGTCAGTGTGTATATGTAGGTTTTAGTACTGTTAGGGACTTTTTTTACTAGCGTTTGCAACTAGAATGTATCTTCTATTTTGCTTTAAAGCCTCTGTTATCCCACACGTCGTGCTTTGCCATTTTAAATATAACAGCAAAATAACTGCTGGTTACCATCTTCTAGTTATGTTATTAGGTCAATTAAACCAGTTGAAATAAGAAAGTTACCAGAGCCAGGCACAGAAGAGGCTTCAGAATTGGCAGTGCCAAACAAAATGGCTTTTAAGGTCTGATATAAAAAACAAATACATAGGGCTGCAAAATACTAGAAATAAACAAGACCAGGTGGCTGACTGTAGAGCCTCATGTGTGTGTATTATGTTGTTGGGCAAGAAGGTAAAACAGATCCAAGCTCCTTTACAGAAGCTGTACCTTTTATTATTCTTAATACTACTTTACTTAGTACTGCTGTTTGAAATCCATGAAATACTCTGCACAATGAGTTTGATAAAAAGTATATTCAACTGCATAATAAAAGCTTTATAGAAAAAGCTATTTACAGTCATAAGGAGCAAATACTGATTTTGCACACATAGTCAAGGCTAAAGGTGGTACTCACCAGCTTCACGCAGATAATGAATGGTGGAGTTGCATCTCTGAAGTGACATACAGGAATTTTTGGTTTTGGTCTCTCCTGCAGGAAAAAGCAGTAGAATTCAGTAGAGGCGCACTTGGGGTTACTTGCTAACTCAGTTGTAGGAGCTACTAAGAGGGGGGGGAATGATTTTTGAGACCTCATGCTAAATAGTCCAGCTGGTCAAATGCTTCCACTCATTATTTTGCCAGTCGTTTCAAATACCCCTTACTTTCTTACCATAATCTTTCAACAAAATTGTGTTTCTTTCAATGAAGTTACACACACCACCAGATCTGAATTAGGAGCTTTCTGCTGTTGAAAGGAGAAGGTCTCACTCCTCCACTGCTTCTTCCTTACCTCCAAGCTCTACTTCTAGCCCTGTCCCAAACAATTCCCGCTTTGATCTGATTGCAAAGTATGCTGCCTTAATAGCCTACCCCATAAAAAATATGTTCTTCCTTTTTCTGGCAGGTTGATTTTCTGACACTTTAGTGAGCTGAATCAGCTTACTGTGCCATCAGAGAGGCATCAGAGCAGGCACAGTAGCTGATACAAAAGGAGGATCTTTCCATCTCAGTGGGAGATGTTAAATGGCTTATGCCCAACTGGGACTTCACCATGGATCCAAGCTGCAGAATCTTCTAAGAATTCACAACAGGTTGCAGTACAATCTTCTTTACGACTGGTCTGAGAGGATGGGTATGTCTTAGGAAGGCAAATGTAACGATTATGCTGACGGTATTACTGCACTGGTAGTTAGCGAGTCCTCAGTATTGCAGGTCAAAACGCTGAACTCCAGTTGCTTTCATGCAGCTGAAAGCACTCATTACCTTCCCAGTATAGAATTTGAATTTACAGTTACTCTAATCTAACCACAAGCTCTAGCTGAGGAGGTGCCCCTCCTCTCCCCCTACCCCTCCCTCAGTCCTACTTCCATCAGATAGAAGGATCATGCAACCTCAGGGTAATTTGATTCACAAGATAACTTGCTGGAGAACTTTTTGTTTTGAGGTTTTCTTTTCTGCCAGATCAGCTAACTGAATCAAGTCATCCTTTAGCCACAAGCTTGCTAGACCCTTTATAAACAAAGCAGTGGGAGCGTGTGGCCGAGGCCAGGGAGCGCAGTCGGACCACCCCTGCAGCGAGGCTGGCTAAGCTGTAACACCAGATCGTGCTCTCTGAAGACTGCGCTCACAGGGTCTGATCCAATGCCCGGTGAACTAAGAACTGTCTTTTCACCAACTGTTGTAGGGACTGGATCCGGATGAAACTTCACTGTAAACCTTGAGCTAATTGCTATCATGAAATTAATACTGCAACAAGATTTTTTTTCTACATGGTTTATTACCTAAATATCATGCTGCTTGTCTAGGGAATAAAATATTGCTGCCTACAATTTTAGGCTCCCAAGAAACCTATCAAAGTTTTTTTCAGATACAGTATAACTGTAATGTATAGACAGGTTACAGTTAAGCACAGAAGCCTTTTTATTTTAATAGGTGTTTGACTTTTAACCATCGTGAGCCAAATTCTACTCCCACTTAAAAGAAAAAATTGTCAATGAAGCCTATGTTCTATCGCATCATCAGAATCCATTCAAACTATATACATTTCTGTCTTTCTAAACTGACTTCAGTGAGTGAGAGATCCATAGTTCTGGCTCCACAGTCCCTAGTCGTCACACTCCAGTATCAATCCCCAGCTATCTAGTTCTCTGTCACAGCCTCCTTACCAAAATGAGTTGCTATACGAAATGTAAAATCAGTGGCGTATTCTTTCATCGTGTTTCCCAGAACACTTCCAGATCACAGTAAAGAATGCAAGAGTACTTATAACTGACCTCAGATTCTTCATAAGTGTAGAATCCCTTTGTTATCTTCTTTTCATCAACATCACAAAATGCGGTTACCTGGCAAAACAGAAGCAGAGCATTTCAATACTGTTCTTTGCTACCAGCAGATACCTCACTTGTAGTGTGGCAATGTAAGTAATGCTACAGGCATGTGAATGAACAGAGGAACAGGGCAATGCACCCTCATCCTCCTATGGAGCTTAAAAACTTATTAAGTCCTTTCCAGGTGTATCTTAAGGAGATGAACAAATTTTGCAGTTGTCTACGAGAACATTGTGTTTTTACGAACATAAGAAAAGGTGATCTAAGCTACTGACTGCGTAAGAGAAAACACCTATGAGATCATCAGCTTCATCCTCGGCGCTATGCTAAGTAAACTAAAAACAGAGACGAGCCTCCTCACTTTGGCACTTCCAGCAGACACCTAAGATAATACAAACCTTCCTCTTTCTGCCCACCCCAAGCACATCATCTACCACCAGATACCTTGGTATAGCAGCGCTGCACTATTGCTTTGGAAGCTCTGGTAATATCAGCCTCAATTCTAAGTCATAACACACCAAGTTTGGGAATTCCTACGGTTTTGGACTTTGTCTTTTTCAACTGAAAAGTTCAGCAGATTTGGTGTTTAAACACATATAATTACTGATTCACTTTGGTTATTCTTACCGTAGTTATAGAAGCATTACTGGCAGCCCTAGTTGCCAAGTATTTCAGATGTTTTTTTATTTGCATTCCTCAGAATATATGCAGGCAGAATAAATGCCTACAATCCAAAATACACAGTGGCCTCATTTTTGAACCATTAGGTTGCCAGTAACTTTTCAGAAAGCTTTTTAAAACAAACATAGCTATGTTTTCCTCTGACTTCCATTGGATCTATTCATATTATCTACATAGAACTGTTACACTGAAGCAGAACAGTAAAGATAGTTAAGGTCTTGCAGAAATCAATTATTCTGGTGAAAGCTGGATAGCAGTTTTTCTATCTTTTTAATTGTTGCATTAAAAATTGATTAACAACACTTACTGCTGAGAAAATCTGAAAAGCCAAACAGCTGTTTATTAATTTATTAAGTTAGAGAAGGCTGCAAAAGGCTGGCTTGCTTTCTGTGTCTACAAATCTCTCTCACACATTTTCCTCCTGTGACAGATAGATTTCTTTTACCTAAAGTGACCTTATTCTGTTTGTGCAGAGGAAAACGCTGGCACAAGAGCACTGGTGTCATAATACTGAACTTTATGCATTTTATGCATTCTTTATTGCTACTTTACTCCCGGTGCAGTGTGCCACAGAGGAACAGAACTGAGTTACATCTGTTTTCAGGCAACGGCCAGATAGAGTTGCATTCTCTTGCAACATAAAAGGTGTTTCTACATCAACAATACTTTGGAGATATTTCCACTATTTAATGGAACAGTTTTCTATCCAAATCTTTACATACCATAGTATCAGTTCTTCCATTAAATACCAGTGGAAAGAGAATACAAACAAAAATATCAAGGGACTACAAGTACAGCTAAATACCACCACCATACAAAGGCAATGTGGAAATACAGCTGATGAACTGGGGGTGGGCAGAGATAGTCCTTGGAACCACTGAGAGGTAGACTTTCATACCTGGAAAATAAGGTGCTTGAAAACAGACGCCAAAAGAAGACAGAACGGAACATTAAGGACACATTACATTTTCACTGTGAGGCTGTGTGACTAAAGGAATCATCACGTTACAGGCCAGCAGATCCAGACTTCGGCTTTGGATGATCTTGATGCAGGGATCGCACTAAGGGCACTTCCCCCTCTGTCGGGCATTATAATGGCAATAGAAAGAAGCAAGGGAATTCAGGGCAGTCCTAGGAAGTTTCTAGACATTGTACATGGCCTTTGTGGCTGATGCAGGCTGGGTTAAACAGTAGTAATCACAAGGAACTCCTTCAAGCACAAAGACTGAGAACTAGGATCTCTCTTAGGCTTTCTTTCTTCTCTTTAACACAAGTTAATACACTTTACAACCCTGTCCCTATATTTCCACGACCACTGTAATGCTTTATTGTCGTTGAAAAGTCAGATGGTGTGGACTATGGATGAGCAAGAACTGAGCACTGTAAACTACATCCCAAGACTTCCTCTACCCATCTTATTTATATGTCTACAGACACACATACATATGTATATAAATATGTACGTATATGAAGGGAAGCAAGTAGAAGCCACTGTGGAAAGAGAGGTTACTTAGCTGTATACTTTTCCTTCTGTGTTAACCTCCCTTTAAAATTCTCCAGTATTCTGCAAAACTCAGTTCACCACTGATGTTTTACTGTCCTAGAAGCTGTGACCATTATAACCAAAACCTAGCAGTTCTAAAATGGTTAAGTCTTCACTGACAACCAAACAGAGTTCTAGGAATAAATACAGTCCAATTTGACTTATCTTCCAATAACTGAAGCTATTTTTTCAGCTGCTTATACTCCTATAGATTTTATAAACCAAAACAAAACACCAACACTTTTGACATAAGATAAAGTGAAATTCTATGTACACTTTCATGTCAGTAACTGAGAATTCAGCTGTAAGGTCTGTGCTGGAAAGTATCACACTGTTCACCTTCAGCATGTTAGAATACAGTTAACACTAAATCCTGACCAGTGCATAGATTTCTTCTTAACACGAATGGTGCTAGAGAACCAGAAGGTAGTTCTTATATTATTAGATTACCAATAATCATAATACTTCCTCTCATCCTGTGCCATAACTCATACTACCATGTGTAGAAAATTCTGTGAACTGTCTTTGCCATGCTATGCACACCAGCCCCCAGATCTAGCACACAGAACTCCTGGTAACAGCAGCTGTGTGTGAAAACAAAACTTGACAGGTAAGTCTGTGACAAATCTCCCTTGGAAGACGGAAATGACTCTAACGTTACTTGGAGTTACCACTAAGGTATCTCCACATACAATTTTCAAGGGATTCAGCCAGCTTAAATCTGATATTTACAGTATTATAAAGCAGGTCAGACTTGAATGGGCAATTTTTCTGCCAGACTGTACACCATGTGGGTGGCCAGAACATAAGTCAACTATTTTTCTGCCACACACTATTTATTTTCCAATTAAAGAAAATCTGTGTCTGGAGTCTAAATACAGGACGTACACACAATTGTTCATCCTATAAGGAGAACTCAAGGCATCAGGCTTATATGAGCTGTTTATACTATTAGGATAAACTCAGAGTTACCTATTTATTTTCCTGCATTAATGGGCTCCTTTCTTGTATCTTTTATGAAGACCATCTATCCGCACATGAACTACTACATTTGCCTCTCACTACAAGAAGGACATTGAGGTGCTGGAGCGTGTCCAGAGAAGGGCAACGGAGCTGGTGAGGGGTCTGGCGCACAAATCTTATGAGGAGCGGCTGAGGGAATTGGGGTAGTTCAGTCTGGAGAAGAGGAGGCTGAGGGGGAGACCTTATTGCTCTCTACAACTACCTGAAAGGGGGTTGTGGTGAGGTGGGTGTTGGTCTCTTCTCCCAAGTAACTAGTGATAGGATGAGTGGAGATGGCCTCAAGTTGTGCCAGGGGAGGTTTACATTGGATACCAGGAAAAATTTCTTCACCAAGAGGGTGGTCAAGCATTGGAACAGGCTGCCCAGGGAGGTGGTGGAGTCACTGCAAGTGTTCAAAAAACGTGTAGACATGGCACATCGGGACATGGTTTAGTGGGCATGGTGGTGTTGGGTTAATGGTTGGACTTGATGATCTTGAAGGTCTTTTCCAACCTTAACGATTCTGTGATTCTGCGATAGTGTCTCTCAGGGAGAAACCAATGAATTATAGAGCTATAAAAGCAGTCGCAAGTGGGTTTTTTTCCCCCCACCTTCTGGCAAAATGGCTCTTTTGCAATGCCTCTGACAATGAGACACCACTGAAGCCTTACTGAGTCCTCAGATCACAATTCAGTTTTAAGAAAATATCTAAACTATTAAATATTTTTGTTTGGAACATCACTTGTATGAAAATCTGCACATTTCTGTCAGTTAAAAATTTCAAGAGATAGCTAGGTATCTGTTATATACAAGCTGCATAATTACTATAAGTAACTTTTATAAATATGGATTGCAACGTGCATTAACAATGGTGTAAGGAAAAAAGGAGAAATAGTTTTCTCCCTCATAAGAGAAAGTTTATATAGCTCAAAAGATAAGATACTTACTCAAAAAAAAACTCTGCTGGGAGAGACATGTTTGAAGAAGATAAAAGCACTTCTCTGGCTGGTTCTTTTTAATAAACACAGCAGCTGCGTGAAGGGACACACAGGCTGGGACTATCAGACCTCCCTGTGGTAAAAGGAGATTAATGGGCAGCAGATTAATCCTACTCCAACTGTAGAACTGAAGAAGTCAGGAAGAGTGGGCTTGGGGTGCAACTGTAATTATCTAGCTGTTTGAGCTGTGCCACTATTACACAAGTTTCATACTTGACTTGTTTTCTGCTTTGCTGGCTACTGCAGAGGATGTTTCCTTACACTTCGCGGTCCACTCAGATTTCCTAGTGGAAAAGCTGAAAGATTTCATCAGACTAATAATGTCTTTTTATGGTAAATGATCTTCATAGGATTTTATTCCCTCATCTTATTTTCACCGGTGGTCTGCTTTAAGTCTGTAATGATCATTTACAGAAAACAACAAAATGTAATCACAGCAAGATCAAGATCTCTTCTAGCTGGAAGGATATGAGACAAGTTTTAGAAGGGAGAGTGAGTATCTTAGTAGATAGGAAAGTAGATAGGAAAAAAATGCACAACCCTTTTGATGAATGGTCACCTGCACATTGTCTCCTCTCCCTCCTCATTACATCAATTGGTCTCATAAATTTTATCTTTAAAGATGACAATGTGCAAACTCTCTACAAAGTCCTATAGGAGCAGATCCCCCGATTGCATTCTCTCAACTTCTCATGCAATCTTTCATCCATTTTAACCTGCTAGTGACCCTCTTCATTCTTCGATTTGTAATTCTTTCACTCAAACTTGTATAAAGCCTCAGATACATGTTAATACACGTCTCTGCAGAAGTTAAATCAATTTTGGCCATTCATGTCAAAACAAAGTAATTGACAGCATTATAATGCAAGTTTAGATACAGCTAATGACAAACAGAACAAGAGACACACAGAGGTATAAACATCTCCCAGTATGCCACAAGCAGAACCACGGAACTAGCACACAACCCTCAGTCGCAATCTTGGTGATTTTCAGGATTGGGGTGCTGCTTTTATTTCACCTCTTTAGCATTACAGCCACAACAGAAGCTGTGAGTATCTTTAAATTCCAAGCATGCATTTCATGACTCCATTTAAAGATGGCAGCATCTTCCCTCTTTACACATACACACAACAAAGTTGCTCAAGAGAATGTTACTACCAGAATCCAACATGCAGAACGCGCTTCTAAATACTGTTCACACAAAATTTCCCTTATTACATACAATATACACTGCCTTTATACGTAACAGTGTGGAAACTAGTTGAAAGTGTCTCATTTCTCTAGGACAGATCACTAAAATAGTTATGCCAGTAACTTTTCAAGCGTGCATGCCTCTGCACTGACAAAACGCACGTTGCAAAAAGCGCATCTTCCCAAATGGAAGCAGCAGGGAGAGTTCCCTGACATATTTCAGCATGAAGTATTCGCTACAGTCCAAAAAGAAGCCTCTATTTTACCCCCTGTCATTTTAGGATGCTTTATACCTGGGTTTAACTGAAGCTTTTAAATTTAATCTCTTTTTGTTCTGTCAGCTCTCTTTTAACTCGCTTTCACATGTCATTCTATCTTTTGCTCCACAGTAAAGGTGGGTGCAATATTCTTCCCTTTGTTTATATTTCTTTGCTTTTACATGTCCCCACTTGACTCTCTCATACTGCCATTCATATACTTTAGAGTAGTTAAAATGCTACAAAACTTGAACATCTCTTGCTTTTGTGAGTGAGCTGAAGGGTCATAGTTGAAGCACATGGTTTAGTGACGTTGCTCTTAGAAAAAGGCAAAAAGAACAGATTATTTTTAAATGGTTAATGACCTAGGAAAAAGGCATACAAAATACTTGCTGGACGCTTTCAGGTTTGTCACTGGTGGGTAGGGTTGTCATAGAGAAACTTGTTGGGCTGGCTGTGTACTAGTTCTGTTTCCATGCCACTAATTAGCTGATGCTTATTTCATCCTTTCCCCTTCCTTTTCTGTTAGCTACTTGAGCCCTGTTTTCAGCTATCGGAAGTGACAGAAAATGTTAATGCTGAAGTTCTCCTTTTAGCTCAAGTTTGATGGAGAATAAAAGAACAGACAAGACAGCTCAGAAACCCTCCAGGCATATGTAGCATCCCAAAAACATTTGGTTTTCATCTTCAGCTGCAAATTATAGACAAGACGGATGTGTTTTAAACAAAAAAAGGTCTGTTTGACTTCATTCTTGCAGAAATGCTAATACTGAACCACTGTCAACTGCGTGAATCAAGAAGGGGACAGCCAGGAAACAGAATTTCCCTAAGAATACTGAGATCCTGGTAATTAATTCATAAAAAACTTACTAGTTGAATAATTTTTTTCTTGTGTTGCTGTTTAGCAAAAATACTGAGCCTTGGATTTTTGCCTGAACTCTTTGGAGACAAAGCATTATTTTAATATTCACCATACAGACGTCTGAAGAAAAGAGGGACCATTGCTTAGGTGTCCTTTTCTCTTTTAACATAGCCATAACTCAAATTCAGACTGTTTTCCAAACAGACTAAAGTAATACTTTGTTGGTGAGTATGAACATACACAGACTGCTGCTTCCTGGAATTGCCAAAATTTTGTTTCCTAAGAAACAATGCTGTTCAGCATGCAACTTATTCATACTTTTCAAACATCCCACAAAACCCTAGACAGTACAAGAAATAAAATTGCTTTGTTTATCAAGTTTTAAAAATACTAGAAACAATCTTGTTACATGCCCTAAGCATGACAGTTCGAACTAATTAATTATCTTCCTGAAGATTTAGTAGAGTGTAGGTTTTTTTCACAATGACAAAATAATACCAGCTGTATGTAATAGATTTTGGGGAGATTTTTATTATTTATTCTAGGAGTATGTGTCCCAAATTTCCTACAGGTACTTAATGCCAATTTTGAAAACTACCCTGCTGTGACCCCACATTCCAACTGAAGTCAGTCTCATGACATCTAGTGAAATTCTGAATCTCAGTAAAAGACACTGCAACATTGAAACAGAGCGTAGGTGAAATTTTCAAGAGTCTAAACTGACGCAAAATATAAAACCAACTGAAATTAAATGTAGACAGTTAAATTATACAGCTTAGTTAAATTATATGGCTTATTTTGGCAATTTTACCTGCATTTCAAAGGGTATTAGACCTTTTAAGATCATATTGTTTTACACAACTGGACCTGCAGAGGAGAAAATGGTAATTGTATTGATGTAATACATCATATTTTGTCTTAAGGGGCTTTTGGAATTGTATTTTAAAGGTGCCTATTTTACATAATTGATTAATTCATATCCCAGGGCCTCCCTTTACAAGACAACACTAGATTCTACTTGTAGATTCAAAATGATAGTGACTCTCTAGCTTCGCATAATTAACAGAATATTTCAATGCTTAAATCTTGTTAAGGTAGTCTTTAAAGGGTGAGATGGGAAAAGTATTTTATTGTTTTTAGGGCTGGAAAGGATGAAGCAACAACTATTTACAACCTCTGTTCATATGGGATTTTAGAGTCTTTGGCAAGAGTTGAAGATTAGTCACAAAATACCTGAAAAAATTTTGAGGAAAAGTGTAACATGGAGTTTAACCAGCCTCCTTCTACTGTTACTAATTTGGAAGAAAATGAAAACTGCCATGAATCACCTACTGCAAATTTTATGCATTTATTTCCTGAAATTCCAGCAGCATAATCCTTTGATTAGCACTGAGAGAAGTGAGGTATTTTAACTACTCCTACAGCCTTTTGCCAATGACTTACTATGGAATATTAGGATATCATTTAAGCTTCAGTTCTGACTGAAATGGATAGACTTGGGACCTCACTTTTGGAAAAGTTAGGAAGCTACAATGGCAATCAATGAGCCTGAAAAACTGCACAAAGCTAGTGCTTTAATCACTCCAGATAACACTAATTTCATCAGAAATTAGCAATCTAAAAACTAGGCCTCTACTCGCACTTAGGATGGTACAAGTCACTTTCTGAACTTATCTTCGTCGGTATACTAGAATTCTTCAGATAACGTCAGACTTAGTGGATAAAGTTTGACTACTCTGTATAAAGTATTACGGATCAGACTGTGACTGCATTTTAGCAGTAGTTTTCTGCAGTACACGTGCAAAATGAGTCATACTTGGCATGTGCAATCGCATCTGGCATGTAAACTTGCTAAATGTGTCTGGTATACTACCCAGTAATAAATGGGTTAATGCTCAATGCAATTTTTCAATATCAAACTAAGGCATACTGGAATACGTGCAAATGTAACCTTGACAGAAGCAAAATAGTATCATGGCCTGCAACACTGCCAAAGCAAACGTTATGTAAAGGTCAGCTGGAAAGAACGGCAAGATCCAGTTAATTAGAACCACACTGTCAGTGCTAGCATACTGGGGAATGACGGTTGTTCCTTACTGAGGGAGAGGTAAGCTTTGGTTCTTTGGCAGAAAAATGGCAAAACTCCATTATATTATGGAGTATATTATTTTTCTCTTGCCCTTTTTATCACTTCTGCTGTGACGTCTTTGTATTACCACTGTGCTTGCTGAACAGGATGTGAAGTCCTGAATGAGTCACCTACAGGAGTCGGTGGCAAATGTAACCCAAAGCTAGACAGGTGTTCTATCTTAATCTCAATCTCCATTTTGGCTTGGCACAAAAGCAGCCAAAAACCAAAAACAACAGTAACCAAAAAAATACATCACCTAAGATGGTGAGACACTGCTACAAAACCAACATAGTCTATTTTTTCTGTAACCTCTCAAAAATTCCTGCTTGCATAGTACTACCAGACAAGCTGCCATCTCTTCCCTTGGAACTTATTTTCTAATTCTCGTAATTTTGTAAACAGAAAAGTGCAATGGTTGCTAGTAAGTTAGTGGAATTCACAAAGTGCTCTGCAAAATACTAACGAAAGAACATTTTCATAAACCCCCCAAAGTCATGTGCACAACACACCGCATGACCAAGGTAGCGCAATGCATTTAACAGATGGCTCTGTTCTCTTTGAATGAAGTAACAGATTGGAGACACACAACATTTAATTTTACTCCATGCAGTTAATCCACTTCCACATGATGGCAAGGCAAGAGGGATGGCATTGGAGTATCAAATTCAGGTTCAATTGTTGTGTTGAATATTCACTATGTGAGTATCTCCCATGTCTATTCAGTAATTTCAACTATGGGTATACAAATTTCTTCTATTTTCTTTTTATATGTGTGTGGTCTGAGGGCCACTACATTAATCAGGTTTATATATATTTGTCATTTTGTCTTCCCATCCATATTTTTAAGAAAAGAAAACACATTTGGTAATAAAATGAATGTTCTGTTGCTCTTTATAAGAAACAGCCATTTGACATTAGCCCGACAGCCTTTATCTAACAAAAAGTTATTACACAAAAGAAAATGCTATAGAAGGTATTTAAACTCTCAGACAAATCTCTCCTGAGACATATCTGCCATTGCCAAACATAAGTAACCTCCACATTTTCAACTGATTGGAAACTGAATTAGACAGTCACGTATAATAGTGGCTACTCAGCTGCTCACCCCAGTCCCCACCACTATTTTTAAACAATAAAACTTTTCAAAAGGGAGTTACAATCCAACCACTCCTCATAATACAAAGCAGGCTGATCAGCATCTGACAGGGACCTGTCCAGTATCCACTTCGGAACTGGGCAAATATTATATATGTATGAATAACCCTGGACAAGGTAGGTTAGTATTATAACCTCTCAACAAAGAGTTATTCTACTCACCTTGGGTCCCTGGCTACTACATGGTTAGTTACACAGTAGTGGGCCATAAGCAGTTACATAGTGTGTCTGACCTATCACTGTGCCTAGTCATCAGCAAGCAGGAACACGAGTGCGTACGTTGCCCTACATATACACTGTATGCTCCAGACAAGGTAATACAGCATTTTAAAAGACAAAATACATCATGCAGAATATTAAGAATTTCCCCAATTTCTATTAATCAACAACTAGTAGTTTGGACATACAACGTCCTATGAGAATTTTGCTGCATTATGTTACAAGCAGCAAGGCAGCATATGAAAGAGAAGGAAGTGTTTTCATGCAGATGTTACCCACTCTTACCAGCTCACCTTTTTCCGATTAGCTGATGACAAGCTCCTGTAGAGTTTCTTGCCTTGCTTGCCAGCATTCCAAATGGTGAATGATGTCCAGGAGCTCAGGACCCTGTCTTCAAGAAACCTGACTCGGTGATTCCAGATGGTTCCCCTGGAGAGTTAGAAAAAGGATGGAGTTTGACTCCTAAAACATTTAACGTTACTATATACCGATATGCATATGTGTGTGTGTGTGTATATATATATATACTCACATACACCTAAACCTGACCAAACTGATTCACACAACACAAAAAAATGACACCAAAACATTATACTAGAAATTTCCAAGGGAAATGTAAACTGTTGCTAGAAAAAAATAGATTACGTGGAAGTTCTCAAAGATCATTTGGATAGATTTGAAGCTGTAGCTAAACCACTAGTATTTTCCAGAATGCTAACAGAAGATCACAAGGAGGTGAAAAATTGTGGCGATGGTAACTGAATTCAATAGCAACAATTCCAGCTGCCCACCAATACACTGTCCATTCACCATATGAACTGCTCTACAGCCCTGCAGTGCATACAGGCAAATTATCTCCTAAATCCGAGATGTTCCAAATCTTCACGTTCCATCTGTCCATGCATTCCTTCTCCTTTGTCAATGCAAAGTTGAAATCTCACAAATTCGGTACTCCAATTGACCCAAATATAGAGCCCAATGCTACAATGAAAGTCCATTCACATTCAGCTCAAGTCTCCAAGACGACTATTTTCAAAGCTCTGAATAGGTGGGCACCCATACAGCAACAAACAATCACTGAACTGCAACACAACAATATACACGCAAATGTACAAATAATACATACAGAAATAATCACAGGCAACACAAACTACCAGCTGTTACACATGATTCGCACTTGTGAATGTGCACACACGTACTTTAGACCAAATAAGTGATTTAATTTTAAAGGTTCCAAAGTATTATTCAGCAGAATGTGACTGTGCCTTTATTTGAAGATGACTTTCATAAGAAATAGCATTCCAAGAAACAAAGAACAGTGGACATCTCTCTAGAGATGTCTGATGGTCTGGCATTACAGTAACATCTGACTTCAATGAAACGTCTTCACATTTTTCCTTTTTGTAATGGATTATCAAATGTCACAACCCCAAATTTGCTGTTGCAAATTACTCTTATGAAGTATACCTCTGAAGTGCAAGTATAATGTTTGAGTTTATTGAGGCTAACAGATAACCTAATTCGTTCCCAAAAGTTTGTTAGCAAATTTTTCTAATATTTTAACGATAGGAATCCTGTGTTTTTATTTGCATTGTTCCTTCGCATCTCTTAGTTATGGTTTGAAAAACATGAAACCCTCATAGCACTGAGACATATGGATTCTTGCGGGGATTACTGGTTAGCTCTAGTGAGCCCACTTCACTTCAGCATGCGATTTTTGAGCACAGGCAAATCCTGCTTAGCACTTCATCATTGATTGTGGTGTGATAACTTGGAAAGAACTTCACACACAAGTAAACGTACCCAAGAAGAACAGTTACTCCGTATAAAACTTCCACACTGTTTTGAAGACTACAGCCGTGCACCAGCACTTCAACTGATGGAGGGGAAAAAAAAAAAAAATCTTGGATTTGATTGCAAATCTCTTTTAATGCAACCACAAGCTGCATTCCGGCTGCAAAGCTTTAGCTGCTGCTGGCATCTTTTGACACTTGCCTTTTTCCATGTTCATTAGAGCATACTATATTCCCAGAAGAAAAGTTAAAGGAAAGAAATATGAAGGTCAAGTATTTTTCCAGGATCACTTTACTGGTAATTTTAGAGCTTCTGCTAGCTCCTAAAAAGGAAGATTATTGCTTTACACGTAAATGGAAAGGTTTTTAAACTGATTTTACTTTGAAACGTGACTTCAGAAGGGTAACACTGTATTACATTCCAGAGGTACTTCGGAATCTGTTCTGTTGTCTTGAGTGACAAAGACAAGTTTCTTTTCCACTTGAGTTTGCAGTTTAGAAAGCAAAGGAAAAAAATAAGCACCCCTACAAGGCATAAGAGGAATTCTCAACTAACTTCTAGTTGTAGGGCAAAAACTCAAATCTACATCCAGGCACACAGAAAATGTTTCTATTAGTCATGGAAGTGTCCCAGCACATTTAGTACTGGTTGCTTCCAGACAGTATGCATTTGCTGTCTAGGTTCTTCTACTCCATAGAGTCCCTACAGAGGTAAAACGCAAGCAGACCAAATCTCGTTGTTGGTAATCACCCACAAAGAGTTCAGACTGAAGCAGATTTACTGACCCAATCTTATCTATGAATGTTATATTGAGAAATGCAAGTGCGGGAAGTTTTTAAGGGAATTGCACTCAGAAATAAAAGGATATGAAACTCATTAAACGCCAAACTAACTGGATCACTTCAAACAAAAGGATGTTGTCAGCCAGCTTCATTTAAACACCAGCAAATGGCTTTCTTAAATACCTATTTTGGCTTGGGAAAATGAAGCCAATAAACTCAGCACTTGTGATTTTTTGCTTGCGTCTCTATGAGGCATTCTTATGAAAATGTTCACAGAAAAGTATTTAAAAATCACATCCCCATATTGTGTGTGCCCTTTTTAATGAAACATTTAAGTTATATCGAACACCTTGCGGTCTTGAGTTAATCTTGAAAAACTTTTAACAGTGCAAACTGAGATCATCAGATAAATACAGAATTGAGGGGAGAATTTGTGACTGAGCTTTAAGAGGCTTAATCTTAGTGAAAACATGCTCTGCACGAACAATATATCTCACATGTTGAAGCAAAAGGTAGCTTACAGAGTGTCAAAAGAGAGAGTTTCAGTTATCCCCTTCAGGTTTCCGGTTCACCTAATTTGCCACATTTTTTGATGTTTCCAGAATAGATAACCAGGATTCCTGCCTTGAGGGATCAGGGAACGCCATTTTCCCAACCTTTAAGAGCCAGTGCAGGTGCAACAGATGGGAACTGTAGCAACGTGCAAAGGATGATTAAAGAAAATGCCCGAAACGATATAGAAGTTGTACAAACCACTACCCAGAGACAATTCTCACAGCTATTTTCAGATTTTGCATTATTACATATTCATAGCCACCAGCAAAAACTAGGAGGTATTATTACTCTGCCTCATCCCAAATCAAGGCTGCTTTTCCTACCCCTGCCAGAAAGGATGAAAGTAAGCCATTTCCCAGTAGCCTTTAGTTTAATTTCCTAGCCTGTATTCAGTTAACAAGATTTTCCTCATCCAGAAGGTGTGATACAAATTCTTCAGATTGTAAAAGGTGGTTCCCACATCCTAAGACTCCTTCTTGACCCAAATTCTTGAAGTACATTTCTTTCATTTTCTTGTCACTTCTTTACTTTACAGGTAAAGTTTACTTTACTTGGAAAATTATTCTTGAAGGCTTACATAATTTTCCTAGATCTCATCAGCTATGTAGTCTGGAAGGAAGAAGAGGAGCCAAAATTCTGCAGGAGTGAAATGAGGGTATTCACGCAGTGGGTGAGAATGACTGCGAAGTGTGTTCTTCAGTCCCAAGTAGTTATTACCATACCATCCACCCAAGTAATATAACAATGGAGCTCTGTTAAAATGTGTGGTGACCTACTGACTGAATACAGGAGTCAAGAAACATCTGCTCTACTTCTATTTTGAAATGAAAGATAGTGTGACAATAAAAGCTATATGATTTAATGTCTGAGCTCGCCATATTGTTTGACTGCTTTTCTCCTCCTTCCCCCAGCGAGCCTACGTAAGTGAATCAACAGAGCAAAGACAGATGTACAAGTACTTGAGAAATGCACAAGTATAAGCCCAATATCCTAAGCAGTACTGGAATTTTAGGCATTGATTACCATCCACAGCAATACTATAAATCTATAAATCTGACCTTTTCTATATACGTCGGTCCCGCACGATATTTGGGTAACACCAGACAGGAAGAGGAGCTATTCAAGCAAACGGCCTCTGCCAGTGGTTTTTTACTCATGGCAGGATAATAGAGTTTTATGTTATAGGTGACTCTCACCTGATAGATAATCCAGAGATGGAAGAACCGAGAAGTTTTTAATGACAGTGAGAGCTGAAAGAACACATTCTTTATAGCTAGTTTTGCAGGCAGAATTCAAGGTCCTTACAATCCACAGGAAATTCAGAAATGAATCCCATTTGAACCTTGACCATACTGGTGAATAAACGGATTTTTTTTTGGTTGTTGCTGTTCTGTTGAACTTTATGTGAACTTATTAATTGCTGGACTATATCGTCCCACTGAGTTATTACATTTACACTGTTAATAGGTTCTATTAATGTCCGAGTTCATCTTCAGGTCGTGGGTCATTAACTGAGGCATGGTTTGCATTGTGGCCTATTTTTCATGAAAGGCTTATTAAGAAAGACAGAGACTATCAAAGTTAATGCCATTTACTTTTCAAGAATCTAATGAGGTCATTAGTTCCCATGTTTAATTGAAGTGCCACATGCAAGCACAGGAGATAAAAACGCAGTTGACCTCAACTTTATTTCAGCTGTACATGAATACGTTACGCTATTCCCCTCTCCTGCCTATTTTCGGATGCGTACGTTTTTGCAGGGGATGAAGCAGGCGTTCCTGCGCTCATCGCTGGTACGAGACCCCTGCCTCAGAGTACCTCTAAAACAGCTACCTTCGTGTTCCAGACTAAGTGCCTGCTCTCCTTCGCTTAGAGGACACTGGAAGCTTCCAGTGCTTGAAACCAGATGGTTTCAATAGATTACGTAATTTTGGTTATTTCTGCAGAACGAGCTCTTACAATATTATACTCATGCTGAATACAAGGCATATGAAATTACTGTAAGCCTTATAAGTACACTTCACATTTTCTGCATAAAAGGGAATCGCCTGAATCTCAGAGGGAAGGTGCAAACCTTATTTTCTGCATATAATACATTTCTCTCTGTAAATTGCTACAAAGATGAGCTACCTGCCCCAACTGCCTGTCTGCATGAGCAACACTACCTGAAGACAAATACAATGTTTTATTGCTCTTCTTGTTCCAAGCTGACTCTTGTCTCCTAATGAGGTACATTGTTTTATATACAGTTCCTTTTTCTCCCCTATGGCAAGATAAAAATCTATGAATTTTACAATGTTTTTATTACACACCAAACTTTCTTACTACACTACTGCTCGCTGTAAAGCCAGGTCTGATATCATGTCAAATCAGTGTAACGTAGCTATGTAGCACAAAGTACACACAGCCCTAGGATACAAGCTGTAATGTGAGATAAAATGATTTGGATCTAAGAGATACAATATGTGGGATTTTGTGTTGTAAATTCCTGGCTGAAGAGAAGTTTCTCAAAACTGGTATTGCTCATTCACATTGAGCCGGTATCCATCATAGACTTTAGATGAAATTACAACGAGGACGTTTATATTTCTCTGTGCACCTAATGAAATCTAAATATAGACACTGTACTTCATTCAGATTCTGTCACACACCCAAAACATTTAATAACGCAGTCTGATGCCTCCAGGGTAAGGGAGAAGGTTTTGTTTCCTGCTTCACAGATACTTTCACCTCTAGATATTTGTTCCAGAAGGATACTAACCGTAGGAAATGACCTAAAAATCATTAGTGTTTACAACTATACATACTAAATAAAGAGAACTAAATGTCGCTTGCCAAGTAGTTTTATATGTATTTTAGGAAGTCCGAAAATGCAAAATCAGGCATTTTTTCCCCTGAACGGTAATGAAAGACACTCCTATAAACTGAAATCAGCCCATAAGAAGCTACAAGTGACTGTTGCCTTTGCTGAAAAGATTGAATTATGTACCTTTGTGTAAACAAGTCCTATTAACCAGCTCCAAACTATGTTTTAAGATTTAAAGTAGGCATAAACTGTTTAAAAAAGAAAAAAAATCAACTTTCCTATGAACATCATTCTCATCTCAGACAAGATATTAATCCGGTTGGCGAGTTACTACTTCCAAATCCAGGTCTAGGCTAACTCTGAAAATTCAAAGACGATGTAGGCCAATGGCAAAAAACAAAATGCCATAGAAAACTGCTCAAATAAAATACATCATTTAAAAAAAAAAAAAAAAAGACTTCTAGAAAAGGTAGAAGTTTTAGAAGTCTGAAGACCTCAGTCTTCAGAAACAAATGCTGGCCCACCCTTCACAACTTCGGCAACAAACAGGGGAACAAGCCAATAGGGAGAGAGATTACACAACCTCATATTTGAAAGTTCGCACAAAATATTATTAACAGCAGGGCCAGCAAAAGCCAACAGGAAGAATGGCTAGCCTGACTTCTTAGAATGAGACAAGAAAGGCGCCAATTTGGACATGCAAACTGCACATCTGAAACAGCTTACAGTATTTCCACATTCTCACAGTATGTTGTAATTCAGGGTGCTTGTGCCACACAACCTTGTAGATCTGAATAAGCAACAGCTTGCAGTAAATTCAAAACAAACTCATTTCCAAGAATAAGATGTTTTCCCACAGATACAAGTAACAGGCTTCCAAGAGTTCTCGCATCCCATGATGCGTGGACAAAAAGTATGTAACTAACTGCCAAAATGATCACACACTAAAGGAAAAAAAACCCTCAAACTTACATTTAAACACCAATAAAAAAGGAAAATAATTTACCTCGTGTTTGTTTGCAAAATCCAAAGAATGTCTTCTATTTGCTTGGATTGACTGTTTCAGAGTTAAATGATTTTATATGCATATGCATATATGTATATATGTATTTTTAAAGATCTACAGTGACATTAACCATGAGTATGATACTTATTCTAGCATACTATAGTATATACAGTAATATAGCGATACACAACTAAAATGCACATTAAAATGTTCCGTTTTACTAGTCAGTTTTACAAAGCCATACAAATAGGACTGACTGAAAAGTGTATTTATATCATTAATCAGTAGGAAAACAGTTTACTTAATTACCACTGTGATTCTGGTGTGGGACTCCTAAAGGACAGCAAAACGCGCATAATTTTTCATTACTGTCAAAGCATAAGAGAAAGAAATGACTTTGGCTCAGTTTGCAGGACTCCTGATCAGGAAGAGCACCTTTGATGGGATAGATGAGCATGTAGAGGAATCAGCAATCAACAATTTAACATTTTCTTTAAGGGTAGAGACCATCACTGTAAAAGCAGTAGGCAACAGCTTACAAGAATGCACCTAATTACTCCTAAACACCCTCAGGTATTTTTCAAACCTCAATATCTGATTTAGATGGTTTAGACCTTTTAAAATAGGGAAATCATATATGCATGTGTAGCATATTATCAGATGAAAGGTTTCGGTTTTATTTTTTTTTTTCAAAAGAAGGTTTTTGTTGGTATTACAAGTTTCTGTTTACTTTTTTAAAATCGAGACAGTTCATTTTGAAATGAGGCTTTAAAATCATAAAAATATTTTTTACATTACGGCTCACATGCCAAAAAATATAAGAATCAAAACCTTACATATTAAAAATCCTAATTAAAACCCTAACAAAATTTCACCACTAGGGTATATTTCAAACACGTTCTTGCAATCGTATTCAAAGTACTGAAGTTACTGCTTCACTGCTTGCTTTTGCCACATTCAGAGATGAGATACAGAATTATACAAAGCATTCTTGATCTGCTTTGAGGGTAAGAAACTCAGCCAGAGAGGTTATTCAGGCAGATTACAAGATCTCACGTGACCAGTTACAGAATCTCAGCTGAAGGGATGGCAACGGGAAGTTGAGGAAACAGTACTGCTGTAATGCAGTCCCCAAAATGCTTCATTGCTCTTACAATACCTATTATGAAATTATTTCAAGAACAGCTGCAAACATGAAACAATTTCTTTGAATATTTCACAGAATCACAGAATCACAAGGTTG
>NW_010537185.1:0-5272 GCF_000687285.1 Phaethon lepturus | reverse complement strand
GTCATAGCAGGAGATCAGGTTGGTCAAGCAAAACATGAATCAACCTCTGACCGTTAGTGTGACCTGACTGGAAGATCATTTTGTGTTTATCACTGGGGAATTTGCCATCAAAGCATTAATGCCCTCATGAATACCACCTGTGTAATGGCATTTCTTATAAATTGTACTTCATAAGTCATTAATATTCCAACCTAGTAATATTTCCTTCTGTTAAAAAAAGGAACCAACTAGGAATGGTGACACACCTACTGCTGATGTAAGTCATTGCTTATTTGGCTATAAATATATGTCTAATCTCATATTTTTGCCATTTAATATAACCTGATGCTTCTTGACTAGATGTACCATCCACTATTAACATTGTGTGTACCATCATCAAACTGAACAAATAAGACATCTTATTATATATTTGAGGTTTCAAAGAATTATGCTCAGCTGAAACTATCCAATACATCTTGCAGTTAATCCACTCACCAATCAACACTGACAGTCAACAGCACTGAAGGCTGAATGCAATATTGACAAAGTACTGTAGAAGTAAGACAGCAAATGCCTGGCATATATGAGAACTCCTTAAACCATAAGGAGGTGAGTCTGCTAGGGGGCAAAAGTATCCGTAGATATGGGACTATTCGAGGAATTCTGGGACAGACCATAGTCTGGGTCTCTAAAAACAAATGCCTCCTAAGTTGGTCTTTTGATTTTAACCTCTCTGTTCTTGGGTTCTGTCAAATTATGATAAACAATTTATGTATCTAGAAAATTTAAGCTTGATCTGTTTGGTTTTGGATCAGTGAATTCCCTGCCTATTCTGGCTGAAATGGTATCTTTTGAGTTCTGCAGACCTTTCGCACTGAGCTTGTTTCTCCCGTCTCTATTCTCTGTCAAGATGTCTTCCCAATGCTATATATTCCTCTTGGCAACCTGTTCAGCCTGTGGGCCTGCATCTTTAGCCTGTTTCATTCAAGTGCCTCTAAAATTACCTCATGTTATGTTCACCTTAAGTCCCATAGCTTTGGGTGTACCTTTCTGCAATTAGGTTGCCTCACTGCCAATTACAGACACTAGAGCATGTGTTCAGAATGTTCTAAGATGTTAAAGTGATTAATGGCAGAAAACAAACCATACCAGTCCTAAACAAAAATCTTCCTTTCATTAATCCATTCTGAAAGCAAGTGAAAAGCTGTTTTTCCTCATGCTTTAGTGCTTAATCGATTAAAGCAAGAGATTTTAAAAGTCTGCTGATAAGGCATTAGGGTTTGTTTTTTTTCTGATCAGTTATCTCAGGAGATTTATGCAAATCTCTCCACAATAAGTATATTTCAGAGTTATTAATCATCAAAAAATGGTGAAAATAATGAATGATTAGGGTTGTGTTTTCACAAATAAGTAAATCAGGCCCTGATCCATTCCCAGTTGAGTCAACAAACTCTTCAGCTCATTCAGTCAAACGTTGAATCAAGTCCTTAATGACCATTTCCTGAGTACAGAGATAATGACCTGCAATATGAGTGAGATTCAGAAAGTTATAGTGGTATCTCTCTGGTACCTTAGTGTACGCAGGTAACCTGCAGAAGCCTAATCCCAAAGGTGCTCTTCTACCAGTTTCCAACTAATAGATTCCTTTTGTGGAAATATGCTTCTCTTGTGCATGTGCAAAACCTCTCCAGACCTCCATAAGTCCTGCTCTGTTATCTAGTCACCTAGCTGTAAGACAGGATGGTGCTAGGTGTCACAACATCCAAGTGTTTGTGTGTTGAAAGAGAAGTCAGCTGTCATGAATATTGTCATGTCATCCTCAGCCAAGGATATAAATAATAAATACAGAAAAAGAGAACACTACTGCTCTGATCGACGGTGAATATGAAATCTTCTTCCAGACAGTATGAGAGTTGCCTGGCATTTGAAGACTTAACTTTGCTGACACTAGTGCAGAAGATATGTGTTTTAGGTTTGTAAAAGTGCATGTCTTGTAGCACCTGGGAAAATGAAATCTCTCAGATCACCTCATCTCAAAGTAAAAGCTGCAGAAACTGAAAGGTAAAGAACAGGTAATAAAGCAGTGAGAGAGAGTCTTGTGGGAACTGCAACTCAAAGAAAAAAGAGACCCAAGATATATTCTACTTGGTTTTATTTATCAAAATATTTAAAAAGACTTAGTAAATCGGCTGCAGACAAACCTTTCTCCTAGGACCAGAGTACAATGGTATTGGAGAACATGCGATCTCAAAAGAAAGCAAACCATAAAAGAGGTATTTTGTTTCACTGGCCTGAAAATGCATGTTAGAGAAAATAGAAGACTTGCCAGACATGTGAAGCTATTTGAAAACTTTCCATATGTGTTGACACACATTGGGACCTATGGCAGCATTTGGAGCAACACACACATCCAAAACTTCAAGGATTTTATAAAGGAGTTGAGGGAAAAATGAGTCCAAAATGAGAAAAAAAAAGGAAGAAAATGTTGGAGATGACCCATAGAAGGTATGTGAAGTTGCAGATACTAGTTTTATGGAAAAATGGGGAGACAGTCTGGAAGAAACTGGGGAAAGAAAAATAGTATTGTCAGGTGGAAGCTAACAATTAGCTGGAGCAGACAGGAGTGTCATTATAAGGGTTAAAGAGGCAGATGTGAGCAACTGAACTCAGCAACTGAACGATGCAATAATGAATTAAAAAAAAAGAAAAATCAATGGGAGGAGTCCAAGATATGTTTAGAGGATTTTAAGTTCTCTGTGGGATGCAGTAAAATCTGCATTACTAAAATTTAGCAGGAAGATTCATTTGAGTTGGATGTGAAAAATCTCCATTTAAAGTCTGATATTGTTATAGTTATTATTATTGTTGTCAACATCATAATCATTATGTTTGTCACCATTATGTTTGTTTCAAAAAACATACCAAAGCAAGCAAATTTCTGTATATTTTCATATCCTGAGCAAATGAAAAGGAATAGGATGTGTCTCAGATAAGTAGCAATCTATCACTGTGCTAGGCATTTTGGCAAAATGAAATGGTAATTATTCCCTTTCCCTAAGAGCTTACGTCTGAAACAGGGAGAGCAGGTACATGCAAAAACCTAACAGGGTGAACAGTGTGTTACCATGGCACATTAGTTTCACTCATCTTCCCCAGGAAAGATGAAGGCAAAATGGAAGGAAAGGGTACAGAAGGACACAGGAGTTGGAGTGGGTAGGCTGAAGGAGACCCTTACTTGAGCAGTCTCAGAAGGAAAGAGCAGAAGACAGTTCCTCTCCAGAATAGACACTTCTTTCAAGTTAACTAATTTTCCACCGCCATGGAAAGTAAGGAGCGAAACTGATGAGGAGGAAATTAAGCAAAGTAAAAAACTCAGCTAAGGTGTCTGATATTTCAAGTAAATACTCTCAGCATGGCATTATTTATGTTTCAACAAATTAGCATGTCCAATGTAACAACTTCTTAGCTGCAAATTTCTGGCCAGCTCTACTTTTACCACATAAACAAGGAGAAATGTTTTATCACTCTTTAGTAACTTAGAAGTATACTATCAACTAGAAAAAACACTCTTGCTTGTGAAGGCTGTTGAAATCATCAGTCGGCAGATGCAGTGCTTAGAGCCAAAGAGTGATTAAAGCAGATTTTGAGCACAAGTAAGACAAATCTGTTCTGGATCCTTCTTTGCAGTATTCCCCATTTCCCAGATGACCTTGAGTCATACACACTCGCTTTGCGATGCTGAGCAGAGGCATACCCTCCCTTCAGACAGAAGTAGTAGCATAGCTGTGAAGGCAGATCACCCCATGTACCTCTTACTAGGTAGGATGGATACAGAAACTATCTTTACTCTCTCTTTTCCCCATTTACTCTTGCACAAACTAATCCTCCAGGAGCTTCCCACATCTCTGTTCCCCTGTCCATAGTTTTAATATTGCAGGGTAGAGAAATGAACCATAAAAGTGATACTTTACCTAGAAAATTGCAACGGAGATGAAAAACAACTCAATCTATTAAGTTTATTAAATAAATACTGCCGGGTTACTTGCTTGTAGTGTACATGTATCTTCATGCGGGGAAGAAACATTGGAAATTAAAGGGCTTGCTGTAGAAAAGCAGAGTCAGGACAAGTTGCTAGAACGTCAAGTCAGACAAGTTCAAGTTATAAACTTAATATGTAATTTTAACCAAAAAAATAACTAATTGATGAAATAGACTACCCAGGAACATTATAGATAACGAATTTTTGCACTTCTGGAGACCAAGACATGATGTCTCTATGGAATGAAAGCATGATTTCATTTTATACAGTCTCAGCATAGGAATGTCCAGTGAAGTTTAATGGCCTAAAATATGCTGAAGATTAGAGCAGATTATTCCTTATGACATTTATGAGTCTAAGAATCAGCACCCAAGTTACTCTGGTATATATAACAGCAGAAGAGCTTTGCAATAAATGATATGCTGAACATTGTATTTTACATTAATAGACAATTACCTTTTTTTTTTTTAAATTTACTTCTAAATTGTACTCAAACAAGCAAAACAAAACAGCCTCAAAAACTTGCTCTAAATGAACAATGAGTTGTAAGTTAGAAACAAAACCAAGCCCTGTTCAGTGAACAGCATAATTTTTCAGATTTCCCTTGAATTAGCATTTCCTGTGCAAGACCTCACTCATGTTGTCTAAGAGTCACAGGCCCTGAGAACACATGCACAGGCCTGGAGTCCCAGTTCTGCAGAAATAAGGACTGTGAATATCGAGAACTGTGGCTCCAACTGAGCTTCTTAAAGCTCCCAGGACTCCCAAGACATTCAGGATGCTGCCTCTACAAGATCTACAGCATCCAATGAACAAACCACGTATGGTGTCTTGAAGCCCACCTTGTGTATAGCAAAGATCCCCTTGAATGAGGTATCTTGGGTTCAATGATTCAACATTTCCTTGAGATGTTGGCTGATGTAGTTCCTGAGGGAATTGGCTGATGTAGTTGCCAAGCCACTCTCCATGATATTTGAAAATTCATGGCAGTCAGGTGAAGTCCCTGGAGACTGGAAAAAGGGAAACAGTGCACCCATTTTTAAAAAGGGTAACATGGAGGACCCTGGGAACTACTGACCTGTCAGCCTTAACTCTGCACCTGGGAAGATCATGGAACAGATCCTCCTAGAAACTATGCTAAGGCACATGGAGGACAGGGACCTGATTTAAGACAACCCAATATAGCTTCATTAAGGGCAAGTCCTGCCTGACCAACCTAGTGAACTTCTATGATGGAGTGACCACATCAGTGGA
>NW_010537184.1:0-46953 GCF_000687285.1 Phaethon lepturus | reverse complement strand
CTTCCTTCACCTCCTTTTCCAAGGCGGGGAACTGAAGCCAAATGAAGCTGAGCATTAGTCAGCGAGCGGACTGCTCTGCTGCTCCGGCTTTTAGATGCGCTATTTCTTTAGCCTTCTTGCTTTGAGCTGAGAACATTTTATGAAATAGTCATATTTTTCTCTAGAGCCTCTTTTGTTTACTTTTCACTCCCAAACTGGTGTTACAAGGAGCTGAACCGATACCCGCTATGATTTCCCTACCTCAGCAGAACAGATGCACTTGGAGCAGAGTGCAGCAAAGACAACTTCTAGCTTTATTATTTAACAAAGCAAGCCTAACCTCTTGATTAAAACATCCCTGAAATAATACTTAATTAATTTCTTTCATAGCTCTTCCCCCAAGGCCTGCCTGCTTCCTCTGTTCTTCCTTCCCCCCCAAAGCCTTACTCGTAGATGTGGTCACGACGCACCTCAGCTGCGGCGCGGCTGCGGCACAGACGACACGACTGCTCTTACAGGCCCCATTACCGTGAGGCAGCTGCCAGTTCCAATTAACCTCTGAGAGATAAGGACTCGAATTAGTGCAAGCTGGCAGATACCCGGTAATGGGAGGAGGGCGATGGTTTCGGTTTATGTACCGCTAGGTTGTGACCCAGCATGTATTACTGGCTCTAACGATCTGACTCACACGGGCCATGCGTGGTAACACACCCTCAGGAGAGTGACCTGCTGCAGGTGGTCACCGTGGCATGGGGTAAGATCAAGAGGGACAGGGGCCTCCATTGTCCCTCCACCTCCATTGGGGCAGCCAGGAAGGGCTTGAAGACACTGTGTGCAGCAGTAGGTTATGCCGAGTGGTTTTGGGAAGAAGGACAGTGCTGTGAATGCAGTGGACAGTGGTAAGATGGTGCTGAGAGTCTCCAACTGGGTGGAAACTTCTTGGAATTTGTTTATAGTCTTCTGTGCTGTTCTGTTGTTCTTAGCAATAGTTCTCCCCCTCCTAAGAATTGTGTTATTAGAGAAAAATGTAATTTCCTGGCATTGGGTGGAAATGCAAATATGCATAGCAGTAGGTCCCAGATAGTCCCACATGGAAGAGTGGACACATTTCTTCCACAAAGGTGACTTAACCAGCCAGAGTCAATGCTGTTGCAGACTTGGTTTCAGTAAGCAAAAAAAGTACTGCTTTTGAAAGAATCATCAGAAATTATTACTGGGTTAGGAAATCCTGACTTGCTCCAGTTAAAATCAATTAAAAGAGTAAACACAAATAGTTCTGTTGCTAACATTAGCTTATATTTGGAAACAAACTTTGTTAAATTTAGGAAGATATTAATAAAGTCCAAGGAACTAAAAAGACCAGAAATTTGAATACAGAAGACATGCAAAAACTATTTGTCAGTGATGTAAAATCTATCTGGAACTTGTTTCCAAGCGAGGAAAAAGAAAAATATAGTCAAGGGTTCCAGATCTGACCAGAAATGAAATAATTTCTGAAATTATGTTCATAAACAGAAAGCTTGAGAGTAGTTTTATTGAAAGAAATATCTATGTCTTTTAGTTCGGCAGGGGTAGGAATAAATTGAGAGCTTCTAGAAGTCAACTGAATTTGACACGCAAACGAAGCTACAGCAGCAAGAGGAACTCTTCAGACATAGGAATGAAAAGACTAAGGAAAGAAGAGGGGCTTAGGGAAGAAGTACATGGAGCTGGATATCTTTCCCCCCGCCAGCCACAGTCCCCCTGTCCCTCACATGCACCACACCGCAATTCTTCTGCCGCTGCTGCTACCGAAATACTTCAGTGCAGAAGGGGGAGAGAAGAGGAGCCTGAATTACAAGAGAAGGTTACCAGGCTGGGCTTTCCCAGCATCCCTCCTTAGCTTTAAATTTCTCTCCATAAATGTATCATGAGTACCTACCTGGCACATAGGGAACCGCTGAAGCTAAAGGACAATTCAAGCTAAGGGTAAATGGGTAAAAAAGTGGACATAAATGGCTGTAGGTTGAAAATGAGAAGGTGACTCCATTACAGCGCTGACAGTCTTATAGCTTCTCTCCCCCTATTTTTATTAAAGCCTGAATAATTTTGGAAATGCACAGTTTTTAAAATGGATTACAGGGTATGGCTGTTAGCCATAGCAAGGCACAGACCTGTGACCCAAACCGCTCCTTCCACAGTAGTGCGGCAGTAAAAGTGCAAGCCTCTAATATTGATTTTTGACTGATATTCAGAATGAAACAGGGAAATGAGCTGATTGATGCCTGACCTGCATTCGAATATCCGAATAAAGTAAGCTAAGCTTCTTAAAGTTGACATAGATACTATAGGAGAATGTTTGGTTCTTGCTGCAGTTGACTGTGCGGAGCACAAAGAGAAAGTTTAGGGGTTTTGAGCTGCTCTGTCACCAATTCTAGCTCTTGTTTCAACTCTCAGCAAGTCTGTGGCTTTCTCTCTCCAAATTATGTATTTCCTACTCCATTTTCTCTCTGCTTTAAAAAAACAGGATTTCCATTATCGTATTGAATAACTGGACTTGTCATTTTGTCTTTAGTCTTTTGGTTACCTAGAAAAATTATAGCAAACTTCCATCTGCAAATAAAGGAGCTAAAGAAACTTTGTCATCTTCTTCATGTAAGAGCATAACTTGTTCAATAACATTTATTTTCTGTACAAGCTCTGGATGATCAAATTGACATACAGTAATTGGTTACTATTTTCTTCAATCTTTTGAAATTTGTCTTTTCTTCAGTGTCAGTGGTGGTCTTTTGAAAAAAAAATCAAGCAGCCTCAGCTTGAGTTGTATGTGCTCATCACACCACGAAATCAGAACTATGACATTGCATATCCAGCTATCTGACATGGCCTCTGCTTTTGAGGCATTATTTCTGTCTACCTCTGTAATACTGCCATGCTGATTCCCATAAAGATTTTGTAGTTTATCTAGATATCTGTTATCACTGGGGCAAAATGTTACCTTTCCCATTTCTCAGTGATGAGCAGTTACTGTGTATAATTCATTAGGCAATTTTTCAATGAAGTTTTTGGAGCACAAAGCCATCTACTGAAATAAGACGGTAATGTAAGCTGCATGGAGATCTGCTTCCTTTCTCCACAGAGGTTCTGTGTTCTGGCACCCCTAGTTCAGGCGGGACCCCCAATGCATTTCACCAAACAGAGAATTTGCTTTGTATATAGCAGCAAGTGGCACTGTTGAGATAGCTAGAAACATGTAATTGAATAACAGCCCTTAAAGCTTCTAGTTTACAGCCTATAGCAGTCCTACTTGATCTCTATATGTGGTTTTCTTTCTATATTAATTTAATCTTTTTTTTCACTTTAAATCTATGCCTTATGCTCCTATAGTTTTATAATATTTTATCTGAAGGAAAGAATAACTCCTACCTGCAGGTAGTTTGTTGGTAGGAGTTATGAAAATAATTCAAGTCTGCTGAAAACAACTGTTGGAGTTAAGGCAACATCAAAATGGAAACTCATTAATTCTGTAGTTTACTTATGTTCAAGTGGTCTTTATAGACACAAAGAAATGGCCTGAATGCACAGCCCCAGATTTAACTCTTACAAAACCAAATTATAATTCAGTGAAGCACAAACCAAGTGTAATGTTTCAGTCTTCAAGGTTTTGCCTCTAACCCCACAAGACATTTCTTCCCATATTCTCTGAACATCTTTTCTGGGCCAAAACTGAAGGTCTGGTTATTTTCTCATCTTCCTTGGTTAATTTTGATATCAATAGGTTACTCCTTCCTTTCCTTTTTTCTGCTTTTAAGGTTCATTCTCCTTATGAATCTGTTCACCTGATGAACTTATGTTCTATATCTTACTGGCCACACTTGCATTTCTGTCAGAGACCTGGCATCATTTGCACATGCAGCATAAATGCATGAAGACCAGAGGGAAATGATATTTAATTGACCACAGTCTCTCACATCGGAGTAGTTACCTGTGCTTGTGTTCACAAGGAAATGTTGAAGTTGGACAAAAAGTTCCCAAAGTTTTGGAGGGGTAAGAAATTTCTATGAAAAGGCAGATAAGGACAGAGGAAGCTAATTGTCTTGATACAGCAAAGGACTTTGATGAATACCTCAGCTTGGAAGTAATTGATTTTATGATTTTCATCCTACTGGCATTTAGAATGACTTACTGCAATTTAGAACAGCCACAGCCCCCCAGTTAAGCTCAAGGCTAACTTAAGTTACAAGACTCTGCTTTTAATCATGATCAACTTGTTAGTCGTCATCATATAATGCAGACCAATTTCCAGTTCTGGAAGATTGCTGTAGTCAGTTCATAAATATCTGTATCTGTCAGAGAAAATGAATATCAGATAATATCTGAAGTGGTGAAGACTAAAAATTAACATCTTCATCACTTCTGAGAGCATCTGGCATTTAGGCACCGCTACTAATATTTTTTAAATGTAGGGACTATCAACAAATGATGCTTTAACTGGACATAATTTTAGTGCTCTGTTTTGTACTGAAACATAATAAATTCAAAACAAGACTATAACTACTGCTTTTTTCTGTAATTATAAACTTAAGAAAATTGTTGAAGCAGATAATTTACAGATGACTGATGTTACAATGGAATTAATTTCATTAGTTTTTTAACTGACAACTTTAGAATTATTTCAAATACGTGTCATTTGTTACTCCTAAGAAACTTGCTTTGTACTATGACTAGTTTTGTCCAGTTTTGATGAAATGAAGTAAGTCAGCTTCTGTTCCACACTTAATGTTTCCTTTACTTAAGCAATTGCTAAATGTTTTTTGATGGGGTCCCTTTCTAGACTCAATGAACAAGAGTTTTCAAGCAGCTGAGAGCTGCCTTGCACAAACAGAGATTGATCAAGGTAATTATGTGCCTTTGTACCTGTTATTTCACAACAAATATTTCTCCTCCCATCAGGACCGTATACATATGTTGTAAGTTTTTTTTCCTAAGTTATCCTTATCTTAACTATTCTGTTCTCCTTGTATGTTTGGCTTCCCCTGACTCTTATCCTGGGACACTGCAAATAAAAGATTTGTTCCTGTGAGTCTGATATTCCAGTTTCCACATCTTCCAGTAAAGACAGACCAACTTTGATGGCAGTATTGTGTAATCTACTGTATGCCAGGAATATCTTACATACAGTTCTTTAAAAGGACAGTCTGGTAATACATGTCACCACAATGTATTTTAAAGATGATTAATGGGCTTTTAAATGATTCCTCAGGTGAGCTGTAGATCTTCATTATCTTCTCTGAGGACATTGCATTGGATTTATTTGGAGAAAATGAAATTAGGGTCATGAACCTTTCGTGAAAGGCTAATTTATATCTTCTAAAATATTGAAAAGCATTACACTCTAATGATGTGATATAGTTGTTGATATTATAAAGACAACTGTCAATAACATCCAGAAGATAATTGTTATTTCTTATTAAATAACTTGGGAAGTTGCTGCTTTCTTTAAAGCTATTTTTAATAGCTGCCGTTCCTACTTCAATGTCATCTGGCTACACTCAAATTTTATCTGACTAGCCAGTAATTAGCTGCTGTCATTCCAATCAGTGTAAGATTGGCTAAGCTCTTTTTTTCTAAAATGCAAATGTTGTCGCAACACTGCTTGACAATATTACGTCATGATGACATTAGGTACTTTGCCACCTCACCCACTGCATAATGGCTAATTTGAGTAATATTAATTGAATGATAGGATTTGGGATTTTGATGAGACAGAATTTGCGTAAAGAAGTCTTAGCACATAGAAAATTTGTGTGTAGTTTATTGGGACGAAGAACATCACAAGAAAAAATCCTCTCATTTCCTATTGATATATTAAACGCTTCCAAGTAAAACACAACATCTAGATCAGAAAATAGCAGCTCTGGCCTATTTTGTGAGCTCCTCATTAGCTGACCGGGAGTTTATGCAGTGAGGAATCGAAGTGCTTGTTTTTTTGATGCTTTATCATTATGTGTGGCCGTATATTTAATTCTGTCAGGGGTGTATGGAAAACTTTGCACAGCAGATGCCTTGTACTTCCATGATGTTTGGGAAGTGGGTGGTTTGCCTGGAAGTGCAATTCTCTCTTTAAACTTTTCTGCTGATCCTCGATTTCTCCGTGGTTTCCTGTGCTGTGACTGTCTAAACACTTTGAAAAAAATATGTTAGCTTTAAGTGGTCTTCAGTGGTCTTAAACATCTTCTGTGGTCTGAGGAGGGTCTGCTATTTGGACTGCAAACTTTTTAATACCCAGTACATATGTTTTAACATATAGCTGTGATTAAAGAGGGCTTTAGCTGTGGGCTGCTGATTACACTGACATGTTCTAGAATTTCAGTACCTCGCCACTTAACAGTACAGCTCCAAGCACAAATCAGTTGCTTGGAAAGGGTGGGTGTTTTGTGAAACTCCAGCGATCCTGCTCAAACTGAATGGCCTTGTCTCTGGAGAACCACAAGCACCCATGGAAGGCACTGGTGCACCTAGGTTTAACCATGTTGCCCTCTCAGGGCTGGAATTAGCGCCTGTCACACACGTGCAGCACACAGAACATCTTTCCTTTAAATACTGGCAGCTCTGGCTGTGTTTCTATAATGGGACTGTCAACCCTATAATAAGCGTCATTGCACCAGTGGTTTGGGCGAGGAGATCCATTGTGTGAGCACAATGTCTGTTTGAGGTAAAACGTTCTCAGCGCAATGGCTGTCAGAAGAATAAGTGTTATCTCCCAGATACTGGCAAGCACTTAAAGGTCAGTTTTTAAGTTTTCAGGTCCACAATGGTGTCTTGCTAAGCACGGACTGTCCATAGCACGTGTAATTCTTTCAGCCAGCCCTCTCTGAAGACGGCTTATTGCTCTTCACACATGCAGGATAAATCCACGCCCTCGCTCCTGCACAATGGCTTTCACAGCTTCTTCAGGGTTTGCTCCAGGTCCCCTTCCTTTCCCAGGGCACACATCTTCTGTGCGGTTCCCTGCAAAAAGAGCCTGAGCAGAGGAGGGCAGCCCGGGCTGTGAGCAAGCCGGAGCCAATTAGCATTCTGTTCCCTTCGTGTGGGTATTTCTGTTTGGTTAAAAACTCCCCCAAAATATTAATATGAACTAATCCCTTCATCTTTGACATTTCTTTTTAAACTGAATACAATCTGTTACCCCAGATTACATCATTCGTTAATTAAGAAAACTAGATAGAGTACTACAGTATATATTTTTCACCTGAGGTATTTCCAACAGCCCTTAACAAAGAGAGTTGCTGTGGTAAGTCTCAGTGTAGTGAAAAAGAAAAAAATGAAAGACATCTTGTATGCCACTGCAGAATAATTGTGGTAGGACAAGTGCCGAGCAGCTCCCCTGTATGTTGCTGGGGATGTCATTGCCTGTGATTTAAAGCTCTACAAGAAACGGACAGCTTTTTGCTGAGCGGCTCAGCAGCAATGGTTAAAATACCCTTCAACTGCACTATCACTTTCCTTTTTAAAAGTCAAAACAGGTCAGCGAGGGTGACAGAAAGTTCTTTCTCCTGCTTGCCTTCATTAAGCTTTTGCTTAAAAAAAGAAGAGAGAAGGGACTGAAGCATGCAGCAATTGCTTCAATAACCTTGCAGCGAACTGCCAGAAAGTTTTCCAAGGCTCTCATGCAATTGAACCTGGTGAAAGGAACCTACTCCCCTACTCCAGCCCACAGCCCTCCTTAATAAAGTTGCTGGAAGTTGTTTTTTTTCTGAACGCTTAATTGCACAGGTCTTCCAACAAACCGGTGCCAGCCTGAGAGAATTGGAGCTGAGATTACTAGCAGGGTAGGGAAGAAGCTGAGCTGAAGGAGGACGCTCAGGGGCGTGCAGGAGGCTGAGGAGCCGCAGTCTCTGGTTTCCGCTGCCGGCCAGCGTACAGAAGTCACCAGTTATGATTGGGTAACAGCCCATGACTATTTAGACTTGGACATGGACCTGAAGCCACTTCACGTCAGTACAAAGGGAGGAATGTAACACTGTCTCTCCAGTGCCAGGGGGGAGAGGTTTGTAGGTTGGTATGTGACCTTCACTGCTGGCCCATGCAGGTGCTGTTCAAAGGCCCTCCCCATTCATCTCTTGATACTGATACTAGATTAAAAAGAGAGAATGAAAAAAGTCGTTGTTAGAAACGTTCCTCTCGTTTTTTTCCCTTTATCTCTGTGAACAAGTTCTCTTTTGATTTGCTTGGGTTTGTGGGTTTAGGAGGCTGTTTTCCTTTCAAGGACTTACTCTTGTACTATGTATTTTTTCCCTTAGTGAATAACATTTAATTCAGTGAAAGAAGATTTGTCTTGAGACAATTCTTGGGTCGCTTTAAAAAAATTTCAGTTTGTGCACATGCTGTTTTGTCACCCCAGTTTTTTGCACTTCAAATTGCAGCTCCTTAATTTATACCTGTATTTCAGTGCGTGTGTTAAAAGAGTCAAACCAAGGAAAAAAGAAGCATGCGAAGCCAGCAAATTCATATCACCCAGGGCAATTAAAACAATAGCTAATAATAATCACTAGATCTTACTGGCTGCCAACCAGGGAAGGGACCAGCATCTGCTCTGGCACCATTTGGTCAGTGTCGGTTGCATTTCCGAACAGCCCGCTGTTCTGTGCACTTGGGTAATTTGCGGTATTTAAGAAGTTTTCAGAGATGATGTGTTTGAAAACTGTTTAGCAAATGTGCCGTGCTGCCCTGTAGATGGAAGAGGAACAGATCAGCCTTCCTCACCCTGCAAAGCAGACGACATCTATCAGTGAAGGAAGACTTTGCTTAGCGCAGATGTTTGGGACTGACTTTTGGACCAGAAAGATCACAGGGTTTCTGAGGAGCTGAAGTGTGCAGTAGAGCAAAGTTTATGTAAATGTCTTGTGCTAGTAAGTGCTTAGGTCAAATTTCTTCTCGAGCCCTATTTGAAAGACTGCAGAGCTACAATGCCCTCCTTTAAAGGCTGTTCTTTTCCTGTGTGCGTGCTAAAAGGACCAAAATATGTAGAACAGAATTGTTCCCTCTGCTTCCAAACTTCCTCCCTGGAATGCTACGCAGCAGAGCAAGCCTGTCCAACCTTCGCAGCAATTTTTTCCTATCCCTCACAGGGTTTTCCTATTGAAGTGGTTGGTATAATTAAGAAGCAACTCGGCTGCTGATGATTTTCTTTGTTTTATATTTACTGGAGAAAACCACTGGGTTGTTGATCTGTGAGTTTTATGTTATTATTTAATTACATTGAGGGACGATCCTGCATTTTGGCCAATTTATTTTGAGTGCTGCATTTTCCAGGGCCTTGTTTGGTTCTAGTATTAATCCCTTTCCTTCACAGACGTTTGCATATTGCTTTGGATTATTTATACTTCACTGTGCTTCCAAATCCATTATTAATCACACAGGTATTGAAATACATTTCACAGATAATACTGGACATACTGCTGTATTGTTTGCTCACATAATAGTCATGCTTTCACTCGGCAGGTTTCTCATACATCAAATTATCATTAGATAAGAAAAAATGTTACAGTGAATATTTGCCAACAACTTAATGCTAAACGCTCAAGCAAAACCCTGATGTTCCCAATTCCAGGTGATGACTCCTGGGGACAATAAATGAGCAGATGCTCTGGTTAGATGAGAGCATATCACCTTCAGGGATGTGAACGTTACAAGGTTCTGCTCAGTGGACTTAAAGGAAACCTCTTGTTCATTTTTTTCTCCGGCAGCAGTCCAGATGACTAAACAAGAGAGACTTCTTTTATGGTTGCATTTTAGTTAGTATAAAAAGGGACCATATTTGAGTTTTGAGACTGTCCTGCAGCTATCAGTGACTGTAAGCCTAAGAACGAAGGGCTGGAAAGGACCATCTGTGTCATGGTGTCCAGTTTCTGGGTCATCCAACCTCTAGCAGGCTGTGGGCTGTGCTTCCCCAGGCTCGATCGCATCATTACAACCTCACAGCAAAAACTCAAAAAAATGAACTAAAAAGAAAGGAAAATCAAAGGAACAAAGCAAGAGTGATCAAGAGTTTTAGCAACACTCTAGACACCTGCAAGAGCAGAAAGTATTAGATGAAGCTCCTTGACGATGCCAGCAGTCAGCTCTAGCTTACTGTACAGAGGAAGGCAAATTCCCGTCCCCTGCTTTCTTTGCATGCTTTTCCACCTGAACCCTTGTCTAAAAATTGGTTTAATCCTGAGAGTTTGAACAAGTGCATCAGCACAGCACTGGGAGATCCTAACAGCACTGGAAGCTACAGCACTTTCCACCTTCTGTACGGTCGCTGCTTATTACCAGTGCGAGGTGCTTTAGAGCCAGAAGAGAGCACAGCTTTGCACATTGGAGGCAGTTAACCTGCGAGCGTGTTTCTCTGCACCGTACAGAATAGGGCTGTTTGGGGAAAAGGGATGCACCTATGCTGTGCAACACATCAGTCCAGGTTGGGTCCCTGGTACAGTTTTGCCATGCTCAGGCTGGTAGGGATCTCAGCATGGCACTGACCCAAAAGCGTTTCTCAGCTGGCACTGGCTTAGGCAACTTAAATCTGGGCATATACACAACACAGGGACTAGGGAAGAGCACATGAAAATTGGAGAACTCAGTGCTGTTCCCAAGGCAAAGAAGAATCTTCAGATCCTCTGTTTTTCCATTTCCACATCTGTACTTAAGGGAAAGTAATAGCACTTTGACAGAAAAAGCATTTTTCTGGTCCTTGAATAGATGGTTGGTGCTGACATGAAGATATAAATCTGTTAAAACTGAGGAATGGTTAAATAAGTAAAATATTGCTACTAAAGCAACTTTCTTAGTTGTTCAAAATGGCCTTTTGTCTTAACACAAGTGAAAAAGGGATAATTGTTTTCTGTCTGCCCATGCAGTCAGGGGTACATGAAGTCCTGTGGGTTTATCAGACTTCACAACAGAGTGGAGGAGATCCACCGTGTCATCCTCATCAGTTTCTGTAGTGTCTGGCTCTTTTCAGCACAGTAAAAGGTCAGTTTCTGCAGACGATTAGCAACAGTAATAATGTCTACATTGGATAGAGATTGGATCTCTTATCTGAAATTCAGAGGACTAGCAACATAGGTTTACAGAATTTTCTTCCAGTGATCTCAAAGGACTCTGCAAGTGGAGGAAAAAACCCCTCAAAAAACCCACACCCCACCCAGTCACTGGGCCCCGGAGAAGTGTGAGTATTTTGCAGGTGGCAAAGACATGTCACAAGCAAGAAGTGACTCCTCAGATATACACCGAAGAGCTGAGGCACAGCAAAGAGCAGAAAACCTTGACTCGGTGCCCACCTGAGCTAATCTTAAAAAAATGAACAGATGCATAAAATAAAACTGGGGATTTGCTTCTGTTGCCCTTAGAATTTCAATTTAAGTCCTGTGCAAATGACTCTGCATCCTTCCCTCTAGTGTAATATCAGCTCTAACTTGGCTTAGCCTTTGGGAAGGATGTTTGATTGACTGAATTAGAGACGGAAGCTCTGTCCACAGGCCACTTTACCAAAACAGTTTTCAAGTTTGGCTTAAGTTCAGCCCATTTTGGGGACACATGAAGTCTCTTTATATGGTGATATTTATAATTTATGTGGAATGATCTTAATCTTTATAATTTATATAATTACAGTGCACTAATGTGGTTGCTCTAGATTCATTTTTCTGCAGACAAGCACCACTGTGCTCTAACCTGTCACTCCTCTAACTCAGCAACGGCATTGAGGGCAGCGACTTCAGCTTGCCTTTATGAGTTTCTTGGTCATAATTTTTCTTCCCAGAACTGGGTATGAGTTCTCCTTGTTTTAGTTGCTAGTTCAAAAGCTTCTACATTGCCTGCTGTTAGACTGTTAGTTATGGGCTCGAAATAATGGGATTGCACAGAGGAAGCAAAGGGGATTTCTTGGTGTGGAACAGTGTCTTCTCCGTCTGTCTTCCCAGAGCCCTCTGGGACATCACCATCTTCCTGATTTGTCTGTTGAGTGCCCAGGTCAATGGGGGACCTGCTCTGGGACAAGAGATCTTGCCAAAAGGCAACTGGGTGCACTGCGAGAGGGCTTTACAGTAAAAGAACTCAAGAGTTTGTTTTTCCTGTAAGAAGGGAAAAGGTTATCAAAAGGAAATGGAAGTTTTATTTGGGGGGAGAGGATTGCTGGATTATTATTTTTTAAAACAGCAACATCATGACGTCTTCTGTGTTCACATGTCATTACTTCTGTGAAAATTCAAACTATCTTCTCTGTGTTCGGGTTTGCAACATCAAAAGGACCTTAGAACAGACTTCTTTGATGTTAAGTTTTTCTGCTGATGCCGTCTGTGGTCAGGTAATACCACATGATTAATGTGAAAAGATTTGACCTTTGCTTATTTTCCCATGTTCACTAGCAAGGCAAAGATGCAATGCATCAGTGGGATATGAGATATAGTCAATCAAGAAATTCCTCAGTATTAGAAAACAGATTTTTAGCTTCCCAAAATCAACCCTGATATATTTTCTTTGTGTTTAATTTTTTGTGTGTTTGCATAATTGTTTAATATTAAAGAAAGAGAGTGTGGTTTGGTCATTTAGTTAGTAAAATCAGGCCTTGAGACTACCAGGCCTGGGAAGAACTGGCTCCTCTTGCTCCACT
The DNA here is from genome assembly GCF_000687285.1 of Phaethon lepturus. Taxonomy (NCBI): domain Eukaryota; kingdom Metazoa; phylum Chordata; class Aves; order Phaethontiformes; family Phaethontidae; genus Phaethon; species Phaethon lepturus. Next base: position 34,343 of record NW_010537184.1, on the reverse strand, counting down.
CGGCTCGGCTATTGGCCAGCCCGAGCAAGTCACTTTGCCTCTTTATAAAGTAAGAATAATGGTTCCTCCATTGTAAAGACATGAGATCTACTGCTGAAAAGCAGTACCCGAGAGTTAGGTAATATTATTTCTGGCTCTCCTACAGATGTGCTTAGTGTTCAGTTTTCCCATCTGTAATGTGGGGATGTTAGAACTAATCTACCTCCCAGGGTTGTTTTGCTTAATTCCATAAAGTACTTGAAAACCTCACATGGAAAGAGTTATAGCAGCAGAAGGTTTCTTAATAAAGCTCATTCATGAGTAATGTATTTTTGAAGTAAGTGACTTGAACCTTCACCCATAGTTGGAAACCAACATGAGCCAAGTCGTCTTTGTTGTTCAGCAAAGGTTGGTTGATATTTTTTTCCTTACATATTTAATTCTCATAAGGCTTCACATTTCTGGTTTCTGGCTATGATTGAAAGCAGAAATGCCAAAATACCACAAGAGAAGACTGGGGGTTTTTACTTTTTTTCCTGACCCTCCCAGAAGTTGGAAGTTTTGAAACGCGTAAGAGTCTTCCTCACCATCCCCAATTCTCAGTTTCCCCCTGCAAAGACAGGTGTCTGAAGTTGTTTTCTCTGAAGACTGAGATTTACCCAAACGCAGTCTGTACCCTGCACCTTTTGAGATCTGCCCAGCCATGTTAAACATGACGTGCAAGGAACTCCTAGGTGTATCAGGGCTGCTCTGTTCAGATAACCACTAGGTGCTTTATCAGCATTTATCTACTCTGCCTTGAGCTATACTAGACCACATTCAATCTCATCCACTGCACAATTAGTGTTGTTGATTATTGCATAGAGCATGGTAAGGATCTTTTGAGGTGCTGCTCAAATGCCAAGGTTAAGATGGTCTTTACGTCAAAGGGCTGTAAGAGAAAATTAGCCAAAACTCATTTATCTCAATGTCAAAATTCCTACTAACTGGGGAGGAAGCGCAGTTGGGCCAACCCCGGGAGGCTTTTAGAAAGCTTGGCCTTTGCACCGTGGGATGCATTACAAACACGGGTTTGCAGGATCTCTGCCTGCAAATAATCCATACTCAGAGTGCTCTGCACATATCATTTGATGTGTGTAAAACAGGGATCGTGCCAGGAGCACAGAAGCAAACTTGGAGCTTGGGGAAGTTTTCAGTCGGTATTGCCAGGGCTTCCCTGCGTGGGAAGGCACGGATGGCTTTCTCCTGCCCTCTCCTGGTGCAGCCCTCAAAATGTGGCTCTGAAAGCACTGCAGGCAGGGGAGAGGCTGAAAAAATGGTACCTTCATTTCTCAAGGGATGTGCACCCGGAGTGTATGGCAAAGTTGGTCTGTTTTCATGGCAGAAAAAGGAGGTGTTATTTTTTAGGAGGTTTTTTCGCTTCTTGGCCTTGTAAATCCAGTTGAGCTCTGTAAAAATAAACCCAAGCTGCATCTGGTTAATGTACCTGCAGTCTAATGGGTAGCAAAGTTTAGCTGCAGAGTCTTTCAGGAATACATTGTCCTAGGAAATATTTTTTTATTTCTTTTTAAGCCCGCCTGATACTTGGCAAACCAAAGAATGATGTAATTCAAATAATGTAAAGAATGTAGATAGGAATATGTAGTCCTCTACCAAATGTAGGGACTCCAGTCTAGGGGGTAGCTGGGAACCCCAAAATTTAATCTCAAGAGTAAGACTTGGCAGTTTGTAAACCGTTCCCATCGTGCACTTGAGCAAAAGATGGGAAGCACGGTGCTCCATGGAGAGAGGGCTGACTGCCGGGGCGGGGGCTGCCGGGCCTGCGGCACCACCGTATTTCGGCATGGTCAGGTGGACAGACCGGCGCAGTGTTAAGTTGTGCAATGGTTGCCCACAGAAACAGTAAGTCAAAGCGTAATAAGTCAAAACAGCTACTGTATGGGGTTGTTTCAGACTCAAACCCTTTGGCCTTTTGGGTCAAGCACAGAGTGAATGCGGCTGAATACAAACTAAAATGGGAGCTCCCTGAAGGTGGGCATCCTAAATCTGGGCTGTCTGTCTCTCTTCATCTCTACATTAAACTATTCAACTTTTTTTAATGGTTATCATTCACCAGAGCAGAAAAAGAACAAGGATTTTCAAGCCTTTTGGTTACAAAATTTGCTTGAAATAAGGCTAAATCTTCCTGTCTCCAGACTACAAATTCTGCTCTGATCTTGATGCAAGTTCCCTTCACACCAATGTATTTCTACAAAAAAACTTACTTTCACAGAATTAGAGGCTTCTAATCACGCAAAAAGAACTGAGTTTCTGACCATTGTGTTAAATATCTGTTCCCTTATCATGCGTAAGATATGACTACTGCAGAGGTTGAGTCTTCTCCATTTTCTGGCAATTTTCTAACTTTCTTTTTTTAAGTAAGTTTCAGGCAGCTGTGATTGTGCTGCATTTTCAGAGGCTGTTGGTATTGCATGGGAAGTTGTTGAACTTTCCATCAAGTCCCATGTAGTTGTCTGAACTGGGGGTAGCACTATATATGCACTATATTTAGCACAGCTATATCCCAGGCTGAACTGAAGTGGTAGGTGCTTGCTAAGGTATTACCTTTTCCTCAATATATGTGTTTGAAAGACACGTCTTGCAGCATTATAGGGACAAGCCTATTTATACAGATTCCTCTCTATGAAAAATAATATCTCTTTCTTTATATGTTTTGGCTGAGAAATTTCCATACAAGGTCTTGCAACTCAGCTCCATCTAGGTACCAGGCTTTCTGTCCAGTAGCTGGAGAAAAGTGAGTGACAGGCTTTGCAATCCTGGTGGCTGTGTAGCTGCAGCATCGAAGGGGAGACAGAAAACAAAGCAATTCCTGCTAAATAGAAGTATCAGAAAGGGGGAAAAAAGGCAGAACTTTCCATTTTCTGTTAGTCATGTCCAGTAGTTTTAAAGAGAAGGTCTGGTTGCACAAAGCTTTCTCCATCCGAGTGATGTTTTTTAGGGAAATTTCCAGACATAAATTCCTTTCTTTGAGTTTCTCTGGGTTTTTCCATTGCAGGGTGTATCAGGCCAATATGAAGGGCCATGACTCTCCGATGCATTTTGATACTATCTGCATCCAACAGTGTAGCTGTTGAAGCTGAAATACATAGAAAGGTCTGAACAAAGCCACAAAAATTTTGGGGGGTGAATCATATATTCACCACTCAAAAATTCCATTATGGGTTGACTTTTCAAGAAAATTTTCCATAAATTTATGCTTATATGCAACAGACCACAAAGACAAAACAATTTCAAATCAAATGAAATGGTTTAGTCAGCCTGATGAAAATAACTTCTTTTTTTTGTAGTTCTTTCCATCAAGAAACAGACATGAACTTCACTTCAGGGCAGTGTGAATGTTTTTTCTCCCTTCAGGTTCACCTGGCAAACTGAAAAATTAGTTATTTGTACAGGACTGGCTGTGAATCATCTTGACTCAGGTGTGTCCTGCTGGAGAGGACACGTTAGCCCCTGCCACCTTTGCGTGGTGCCTTTGATTTTCTGCTTTTCAAGTTCACCATGATCCAGTTTGGCCTCAGATGGCCTGAAAAACACCATTTCTCAAAAAACACTTGAACTGCTACAGGGCTTCAGGGCAGGTAAGTACTGAGATAGGTATTAGATAACCAGAACCTCAATTTCTGATATTTCCCAGGCACTAGCGTATTCAAAGAAGAATAATAAAAAACCAAGCAGACTTATCTCCTGAGTAATTCAGATATGGAAGTTTTGAAACATCACCTAATATTATATTCAAATTTTCATTCAATTACGCCTTCTGCATAACAGAGGACCTATCCCTTCCAGCTAGTTTTAGCATCATGCCCATGAATTTTGCTTGAATCATGGCACAGAAATGATAACAGTAGATGGGACCTTAGGAGGTAATCTAGTCCTACCCCTGACCCAAGCAGAATCAGTGAATAGAATAGAATAGAATAGAATAGAATAGAATAGAATAGAATAGAATAGAATAGAATAGAATAGAATAGAATAGAATAGAAATTTCAGTTGGAAGGGATCTATGATGATCACCTAGTCCAACTGCCTGACCAATTCAGGCCTGACCAAAAGTTAAAGCATAGAATCATAGAATAGTTTGAGTGGGAAGGGAACTTTAATGGTCATCTAGTCCAACCCCAAAGCATGTTATTAAGGGCATTGTCCAAATGCGTCTTAAACACTGACAGGCTTGAGGCATTGACCACCTCTACAGGAAGCCTGTTCCAGTGTTTGACCACCCTCTTCGTAAAGAAATGTTTCCTAAAGTCCAGTCTAAACCTCCTCTTGTGCAGCTTTGAACCATTCCTACATGTCCATCACTGGATCCCAGGGACAAGAGTTCAGCACCTCCCTCTCCACGTCCCCTCCTCAGGAAGCTGTAGAGAGCAGTGAGGTCACCCCTCAGCTTCCTTTTGTCCAAGGAACTGAAAGTGTTCCTCACAGAGATTTGTGTAAAGAAGTCTTAAAAACTCAAGTGGTGGTGACTCCATAACTTCCCCAGATAATTGATCTGTGATGCTTACTGCTAGAAAATATAATTTCTCTCTCTCCTTCTGGTATTTGGTTTGGGTTTTTTTGGTTTTGTTTTTTAAGAATTCCAGCCTAGATGTACAGTTGTTGTAGCACCATCAGCATGTCCAGTGGTTAATTAGAGTCACTTTAATATTTTTAGCTCATTTTCAAGTTTGGTTTTAAAATCTCCTTCCCAGCTGGATAGCATTGCTATATCAGATTGGAGTTATCTTTCCTGCAGACATCCAGAGCTTCTGCACTCCAAGTGGATGATACAGTCATCACATTTTCTCTTCTGCATGCCATGGACTTTTCTATTTCACACTGTTACTCAATACTTTGCATTTGAATTAAGCATAGCTTTTATTTTGGCTGAAATATATTTTCTGGAAAAGCATCTAATTTTGATATGAATACATCAGGAAATGGATAATCAATCATTTCCTTTAGAAGTTTGTCACAGTGGTTAATCGCCGTCACTGTTTGAAAAATTGTGACCGTTTTGAATTTCTGATTTCAACTTCCAGTCACCGGTTCTCATTACGCTTTTCTCTGCCAGATGTAAGAACCCTTTAGTATCCAGTACATTCTTGCCTAAAAGTAACTACGCAGTGTAATCAAGGAATCACTCACTTTTTCTTTCCCAATAAACTCAGTTGATGGGTCTCTCAATCTCTCATGGTCAGGTGTCTTCTTCATTCATCAGGTCAGTCTAACACTTGTTCTCTGTTGCCATTTAAGTTGTTAATAGAGGTTGGTAAAAACTGAACTCTAGGCTTCTGTAAGATGTTGTACTGTGAGGAGGTAAAATCACATAGCTGTTCATTCCTCCCTTGTTTGTAGGTGCATGGACCATGGGAACAACTTGCCTTTTTTTTTTAGTTTTTCTGGAATTATTAATTTCATGCTTCCTTACGTGGTCACTGTTATTCCTAAATCATTCTCCAGGATCACAGCTTTCCAGAATCCAGGGTCCCACCAGGTTTATTTTGCTCTCTGCCTTATCGATCACTTTTGCACTGACTGCATTTGGTTCAAATGGGCTCCTTTTAACAAGTGACCCAAAACACTCTCTGCGTGAGTGTTTTTTCCTCATCATTATTTACCAGGCTGCTAATATTTGTGTCAGCCATCTGTCTGTCAGTGCTGACTTTATATTCCCTTGCAGAGCATCAGTGAAAATGTTGAATAGCACCAAGTATACTTCAAAGCCCTGCAGAAAGCCAGTAAAGCATCCTCATTTGATGATGGTCTGATTGACACAGCTGGGTTTTGAGTTATGCTAAACAGCCATGTCTTCGCCACTTAACATAAGTTTCCTTGATGTTATATAGTGTTTATCTAGTAAGTATGTCATGCACTAAGTCTAAAGCCTTGAGAACGCCTGCTACATCTGTACACTTAGCTTTTTTGCAGGCAGAACATGAAACCAGTTTTATTCGAGAGGAGCTATTTTCCAAAAACCCATGTTGACTGGCAGTAATTAAAATCTTGTTCTTTCATGTTTCGGCAGTTCAGCCCTGTCTCAGCTTTTCCGCTGTTTTACCTGGGATTGATTTGAGGTTAACTGCTCAATAGCTCCCCTGTAATTGCATTTGATTTCCTGTTCTCCCTCTCTCGCTCCTTCCCTCTTTATCTCTAGCTTTCTCTTTTTTTCCAGGCTACTACCCTGCTTCCAGTCACCTGGAATCCCTCTGATATTAAAATGTATTAAAAATTAACATTAGCAAGCCAGAGTTCTCCTCAGTCAAATATTTTAGGACCCCTGGGTGTGATTTATCCAGGTCTGCTGATTTAAAAATGTTTATCTCTACTAGACGAAGTTTAACATCCTGCTTATTTCCTAATGGGCTGGAAAGTACTTATTCAACCTTGGTCTCGTATAAACACCATCATGCTATTACTTTCCAAGATACCAAACAGAAACAGTTATTGAACAAGTCTGGCTTTTTGTATTGTTGTTCGCAATTTTACTTCACGTGATGCGAAAACTCTCCAAAAAATCCTGCTTAGCAGCACCACGGACCCATTTTTCACAGTTTCTTTATTTTCAAATATCAGTTTCTTCTGTGTCATGACTCTGCACTTCAGACAGTTGCTGTATTTTTCCCATTTGTTGAATCTTTAAAATACTTTTGGTTTACCACTGAAGTAGCTGGGTCTTAGTCAGTCTGTCCTCGATGATGCTGATGGACTGACTCTATTCTGAAAGGACTTCTGATTTTCATTCATGGTTTCCTCTCTGATTTCTTCCTCCCACTCACTGTTTTCTCATAATTTTCCTCAGCTGGAGGATATTAGCCATTGGGAACCACCGGCTACAATTGTCTTCATTTTGTCCACTTTTAATTACGCGCTCTTAGGATAATGTCACTTTCCAGCTGTATGACTGATATATTCTTTGTTAATCAGAACGAGTTGCGAAATAAGTAGTTCATGTTGGATGCAGAATCTTTTCCTTATGTAAATGCACAAATGCACGTTGTCATCAGATCGCTCCCTCACTCTCATTTGGATGAACGGCCCTGCACCCAGGATTAACGAGATTATTAAGATTTCTTCAGAAACACAGGCCAGATCTCAGAATCTCTGCACCGGATTCAGGCCTGAACCTCAGCTTCTCGAGGGGATGACAGACATCAGCCTTTGCTTTTCGTTCTGGCCTTATCTCACATTCGGTTCATTCCTCTCTGCCTAAATTGCTCCATATTCTGATGCCTTCCTCAGGGCTCACTGCTGCAGATGGTGTATTTATATTAACTTAAAGATTACATTCCATCTTTCAAATGAGATTAATAAATTTTTCAGGCCATTGTGGTTACCCGACCTGACCTCCCATAAACGCAGCCTATAATTCTTCACCCGGATTCCAGCATCTGGCCCTGTAATTCATACTTGAAACACGGCATATCTTTTTTAGAAATGCATCTCATGGAAATGTAAAGCCTCTGACACTTGGACACTTTTCCTTATTTAGAATAAAATCTAATATCTTGATGATTATTAGACATCACGGTACCTATGGCTGTTTGTAAGTGTGTGACAGTGACATACTCCTAACTGTGTGTCAGTACCTGCCTTCTCCCTACCTAAAATACTGCCCTTAGTTTCTTTCAAGTGGATGTTGTTCTAGATATGAGCATGGGATCTGAAAGCCATTGAGAATTACAGACGGTTAATGAAAGATGCATGATAAAACCCAAAATGATCCACTTACCTATGGTGACGTCCTTCTTAGACACATGTGCAGGGGTGTGTTGACCGTCTGTATCTCTTTGATTGCGATGTTTTACTTTTCTATAATGTCTTTCAAATGAGTGTGGAGCTATAGCTGCTGGAATTAGAAGGGTGTTGTCATTTGCTCTCTGAGAGGGACATATCTTTTTATATCTATGATTAGTGTCAGAAAGCAGGAACTAGGGTAAAGTGTTCAACTTCTTACTAGTACTCCTGGGTTTTGCGCTTATTTTTTATTTCATTTAATTTCTTTTTCTATGGTGAGATTTTACACTGAACCCTAATATACTCCTGCAGAATGGCATTCTCCTGGGCCTATTTGAAATTCTTGATCTTTTCTGCATCTGTTTAAATCCTGCGTTCGTGCACGTACAGTACAAGGTCAACCCTTTTGTTTGTTATTTTTATGGAGTTTAAAGAAAGTCCAAATACCTGACCGAGGTACCTGTCTGGTGCAGCCTTGTGACAGTTGCAAAATCTTCAGACTTGGAGAGGCACATGATTAACTGTTTCATGAGGAATACAAGAAACCATAATATCAGGGGGTTTGCCACATGAAGGGTATGTTTTGCAGCTAACGGGTATTTAGCTCACCACTGATCAGCATAGAGAAGGTGGCGAATCGTGTGCTCAAAGGAAAGCAGCCAAGCAACATGTTGCCGACTCGTGCTCCAAACAGAGCCCCGTGTACGGGGGGTTAACGGCTCACAAACCAACCATAAAGCTCATCTCTTCCTTGGACACGTCACCTTCCGATTCAGTCTTACCCCGCAGCACTGCTAACCAGCTCCAGAGATCAAAGAGTGTACAAGCAGAGATGATCTGCCAAGAACATTTTGGGTTATTTCTGCAGAAGTTACACACTTGAGTCCGGTGCTGACGCTTTCCAAGCCAACATTGAACCAAGCCACCAGTTCAGCATTATCAGAGATATCATGCTCCTAAGGTGGTCGTCATTCATCTCAAATACGAAGCTGAGCTGCCTGTTGTGGAACTAGCTGCACTGCTGAAATCCCAACAACTTGCTCATGAAAGGTGTTGTTTTGGAATGGCTACAGTTAGCCCTGAAATTATAATTACTTTCAATTTTTATCTTTTTTTTTCTTCCCAAAAGATAAACTCCCTTTAGATGTTTGAAGGGATTTTGTTATATTTCTGCTACATTTTATTGGTGCGAATCTTTGGGGAGAGGCTGATGTCTAAAGGAAATTTATTATTAGGAACTAGCTATACTGTTTCCCAGCAGTGAGCTTGTTACTGCCACATCTTTGCCTAAACTCTATAATTGGTAATTATGTTTGTCTGACCTACATTCTGCTGTATAATTGTAGCAAGATACGGTATTTTTCAATTCCTGAGTAAAAATGGCCACACCAGTTGTGGAGTGTTGCTGGGCAGAAGCTTTCACCCTCAAAAGGCAATAGCATTTTTGTTGTGGAGGATGCATTTTTTTAAAATGTATATAGCACTACGATCCTACGGGGGTAAAAAGCAATGTAGAAATCCGTTAGACATAATGACATGATTTTTCAGAACCTAGGAAACTAATGGTCAATTAAATCCCAGTGGAGGGTGCGTATTAGCTTCCTAATTTGTTTTGGACCCATGACTGGAATGTGTATGCACATGCTATTCAGTCCAGAGCATTCATGTGAAAGATCCTTTGGGTAATTTAACAGCTACAAATGGCACTTCCATCTAAAATTGTTATTGTGTTGTGTTTCTGCACCAGTTGAATCTTTGGTAACAGATCTGATGATCAGGTTAGAAAATTTTCTCTCTCCTACTGATTTTGTAATCCAAAAAATGAAAATTCAAATTCCTTCTGAGGTTCTTCAGAGGATAAAAAGCCTTTCTTTCCACTTAACAAATCATTTTTGATTTCCCATAAAAAACACGAGAAATATCTTCTCTGATGCTTCACCTCAGAAGTTTTCACAATTTTGCACCCATGAAGCCTGGAGGATCTAGTGGATCGTTAGCATTTCCCAGTGCATGGACTAGATAATTTGACCACAAACCTTGTTTCTGAGCCTTTCACTCTCTGGCTTATTGACCCAAAAGTTTTTCATCTGCTCCTTGGGGGCTACTGAGAATTCTGATATTTTCTCCATCTGTTTCTTGAAATTTCCCCTGTGAGCACTCGGCATGTTTCCCTGTTCCTTCCAGATGACCCTCCCTTGCTGTTCCCACTGGGTGTCATAAACTCCATGACTACTTCCAAGAAACGTTAAGGTGAGTCGCATTTTATTTATTGTGCTGAGTAATGCCATTAACACACTCCAAATTGATCCATCAAAGAAGTCAACCTGGAGAGCCTGCTCAGTGGCAACTTCAGGTCAAATATTTAGGTGGGGCACTGCTATTCACCTGAGCACTACATGAAGTTGTTATTGAAGTTTATTGCCTAAAATACCCCTCTGGGCTCTGCTGGAGTTGCTGGCCTATTCCACGAAGTCGACCAGCTGCTCCTTTTAGAGTCCCCCTCTGAAACGTGAACACAGGACAGTGAAATTGTTGTCCCACCGGATCATTCATCTGGAAGATACATTATTAATAAGGAGCGATAGACTTCCCATTGAATTGGGACAAAGGTATGTTTATTTTATCAGTGTTTTGTTTTCTCGTTTTTTGAGCCCAGTGCTGAGCCCCTGAGCACAGCCTGGCTGAGAATGAATCTTGCTTTAGGGGAAGATCTCAATATTGACACTTCCAATGACTGCAATGAATGTTAGCAAAAGCAATCCCTTCGTCCGAGGGAGACCAAAGTAGTCAACCCAGAATCAAATAATTCCCTGTAATGTATTAGAGATATGAGGGCTGCTGTCCAGAGCTTCTCAGAAATTGCTTTTTGGTCCTCCAGCTGTCTATGGGCAACAATGGACAGCTATTTGTTTCTTTTAAAAAAAAAAGTTCATTTAAAGAAACAATAATTAACTTGTACTAAACCTATTTCTCCTTATGTATTTTGCCATATGGCTTCACTGAAACCATCTTGTGGGTTCCACTTGATCCTGTTCTCTTCCAGCTGTGCATCCCCTTTTGGCTTCACATACCATGATGTTCATGGTCCACCCTTTGGGAGAAGGGGAAGCAGCCCCCAACAGGAGTCCCAACCGCAGAAGTGCTGGGCAAGCTGGAAACCTGGCACACGGAGGAGAACAGGAAGAACAAGACCACAGAATGACAGTGTCCCTGGTTACCAGGGAAACACTCCTAGATTGGAGCATTTTTTATTTCAATCAGAATATTTGTTTTCAATTGAAATATTTTGATAGGGGTTTTGGTTTTCAATATAAATTATTTTTCATGGGAAAACTGGCTTTTAAAGTCTTAACATTTTATTGATCAGTCTTTATAATATATGGATTTGATTCTAAAAAATTGTGGTGAGTTAAGTCATCATCATCATTTCATAAACACCTAACCTTGTATATAACTTCTCAGAAATACAGACATCATTGATGGGCCTGGAGGGACTTAGAGGTCCACTGGTACAGAACAGGATCAACTACACCTGAATTTCCCGAAACAGGTATTGTTTAACAAGCTTGTAGAGAAGTTCCAATGTGGGGATTCCCCAGTCATCTTAGGTGATCTTACAGTTTCCCTACCCCTACGGTTAGTAAGTTTTCCTGATATCAGTCTAATCTTTGCCACAATTTTAAAGCAGCTAAACACAAATTTTTGACTTTACTATGTAAAACAATCTTTTGCACATTTGCAGACCATTACATATCCCCAGCCTCTTCCAAATACAGTAATGTCAACCATTACTTTCTTGGTCAGAGGTCTATAATCCATGACCTTTCATGCTTATTCTCTTCAGACTCCATATCTTTCTTGAAGCGTCATGCCCACAGCTCACATGAATGGTTTTATCCCAGCATGCACATTTCTGATTGCAGAAAGGATCCTGCTTTTTAAGCAATATCTGCATCTTTTCCTTTGAGCTGAACAGATATCTCACTATATCCAAAACTGTGTGTTTAAACATATTTTACCCTTCATGCCTATATAACAACAATATTTTGACAATGTAATTCGTCAGTAGCGTCCTCCTGTTAAGAGCTATCATCTATAATCTGAAGAAGTGATACAAATCTTAAGTACTCATAACCCGCTTGACTTGTTCATCGAAGATGATCTTACGTAGCCTTCACACCTGCCATTTCTCTGGCATTTTCTTCCACAGTATCCATTTGATGCTCATTAGGTTTTCAAGTTATTTTCCCAGCTTTTTAACTATGTGTGCAATCTTGTATTCTAAATAGGGTTGTTTATGCCCCATGTGTTTCAGTGAGTATTTTGGTAACAGTACACATGCAGGCGATATATTTGTCCTACACATCTTTGTCCCAGCATTCTGCAGTTCCTTCCCACTCGTGCCTGAAAATTGGAGTACACTGTTTTTTTCCTTCATCTCATCATTGTTGTTGTATTTTTTTTACCCTCTAGCATTTTTAGAACATAACATATTTTCATGTAAGTAGTGTTAATTATGTAACAGCAATTTATCTCAGATAAGATCTTTTAGTTTTGTTGCAATTTGGCAATTAGAATGCAGAAAATTTCAGGCTTTGAACACTGCCTTTTATGTCAAGTTGTCTGCCCACAACTGATGAGTAGAAGTATCTTATTTGCCTCAGAAAAGGAAGTGAAAAAAGTACCATCTGCAAATTTATTGGGAATTTAAATATCTTGGAGGTATGGTTGAAGGAATAGATCATGGAGTCAAAGAATTGCTCTGTAATAGTGACCACAGCGCACTTTGACTCCACACCCTAAGAACCATTATCAAATGGCATCAAGAATAAAAGCAGATCCTGCTTCAGACACATCAGGATAAGGCAGTGTCTGATGGGCAGAGAATTGTATGTCAGGGAACCTAAACAAACCTTTTTTGCTCCTGCATCCCCAGTTACTGGGGTTCTTTGAAAGGATCAGCACACATGTGGATAAGGGAAAGCCAATTCATATAGACTACCTGGATGTCTAAAAACTGTTTATAATGCTTTTGTGGGAACTGAGTAATGGTTGGAGAAGAGGAAAGGCTATTGTATGAATTAAAATAGATTAAAATGTGTAAAACAGAAGAGTAAATGACAAGTCTCACAGTGGACTATTAGGGGTATCTGTTTTGGACCTCTGATCCAACACTGATCTTATAACCATTCTTAAGTTCTAATTTAGTCAACGCACCATGGGTTTGATCCAGGACTCTTGAGTGGATGGTAAGTCTGATTTCATGTCTTCTAAACATGTCGCTTCCACACCAACTTCTTTAAAGGGACTGCACCTAGACTTTTTCTGTTAGGGACCTGAAACTAGTGGGGACTAGGTGCTCTACTACTTTGTTAGGAAGGCTCAATTTCCAGCTTCAATACCAATTACAGCAGACACTTTAGTGCTGGGGACACAAACAAATTTGATCCAGTATTCCCTATCTGCCTTCCTACAAACGTCGATGATGACGTATCAACCTTAGGGCATGGATGTGGTATCATCTTTAGGAGACCTTACTGTGGTGGCACAGAGCAAGCATGCTAGGCTTCCCAGTATGGAAACTGGTCTTTCCTTGGGAAGAGCTGTAGTGCTCTGCTTTATTCTTTTAATCTTATGGAAAGCATCTCTTTAAATGTTCATTTATCTCTCACCATCCCTTGGGATACCTTGGTGATGCAAAATTATCACAATTACAGATCCTAATTTTGATTTTTTTTTCCATGTTGGTAGAACACCATAAGTCCCATGTTCTCTATGAACTGTCATGGCACTGTTGGGCTATGGATGATATTTCTCACTCTGCTCTATCTATTGCTGTCAGATGTGACTGTCATCAAACCAATCAGCTGACAAATAGCCTTGAACATCAGAGTAGATTTTTCTAACTAGGTCTAGCTACTGAGCATATGCATGAGCCAGAATAGCAGGTGCCTGCCTTTATTGCATCCTCCTCCTCTGACAAAGCTAAACTGGCTAGTGTTCCCTGCCCAACAAGATCTTTCAGGCCTTTTAGCATCCTCTATTCAAACAACTCTACCTCTCTGAAAAACAAATTGTAGTCCCTTCAATGCTGCTGGGTGGGGATGATGGAGAGGAATTACCCCAGGTGGGTAGACCCTCATACATATCCCCTAGACATCTTCAAATATGTACCTTTTTAACCTCAGACATCCACAGATCAGTGTTCTAGTGACACTCTAGGCTGTACATCTAAAAAGAAGTGTAACGCCATCAGTGTCAACTAAGGAGGAGCCTGCTGTCTTTTTAAATGTGCTGTCATTGCTGGCTCTCCGCTGATCTGCAGGAAAGCTCCCTGGTGTCCTAATGACACAAAGTCCTGATGACCCTCACTCTTATGCCCTGTCAGTGGCAGGTCCTGCTCAGCATGGTAAGAAGGCAAGTTTTTGTTTTGGGACCCAGGTGACTCGGAGAAGGGAACACTTCCCAGGGATACACAGTGCTGAAGGACACGAGTGCACATTCAGTGGGTACTGTACTGCCGTGAAGAATGAACCTATTTGGTACGTTTTCCTCACACAGACAGGTTTAAATCAGTCACCACACTTGGTCTGAGGGAAGAGTATTTCTACAGCAGGTACCAACGTCTGTCTCTCTGCTTCCCGTAGTTTTGTCCTCTTCTGCAACACGGTGCATGGTCCATTTCCCAAGGACTGTATGTCCCAAAGCTTGCCACTCTATCCACCTATATTAACTGACCAAATAACAGTTATCAACGTTACTAATCTAAGATCGCCCACACAGTTTCACCCACAAATGCCCATGAGTCACAGTGTCCCACGCCCCACCCCCCAACTGGCTCTGTCATTAATTTATCGTATTCTTGTCCTCTTGTATGGTCCAGTCTCTGAAGCTTTTGATCCTTCATGTTGAAAGTTTAAAATGGGTGTTGAGAGCTGTTTTGTGGTTAGAGATGTTGGGGGGGGGGGGGGGGGGGGAGGTAGAAGAAGAATATGTATTACTTTCCTTATTAACCATTCATAGACAGTGGCAGGGACTGTAGAGACCTGGTCCTGATGACCCAGCTAGACTGTTCCAATTCTGTTTCTTCTCTCTCTTGAGGGACTGTGGTTCTTCAGCAAAAGGTAAATAACCCCGTTTCCTCTGACCCAGAAATACTTATATGAGTCATAATGTTCTAAATGTGCCTGTTGGTGTAAAACTACATGCCGATGTGAAATCCTTCCTTGGGTTTCAAGGTTGTTTCAGAATAAAGTGGATTTTAATTCTTCACAAATGTTTTACTTTATTGTTCTTAGAACTGGAGATGAAGGAACCTGTATGTGATTTTATTAACACAGAGCAAATATACGACTGTTTACTTCTGATCTCGTAACTGCACCCTAGTGAGGAAAGAAAGGGGACATGAGGAAAAGAGAGTGCAGAGACTTAAGCAATTCTGGTAAGGACAGAAAAGAAATCAGTGCTTCTAGAGAGTCTTTGTCTCCTGAATTTCTCTGTAGTGTCTACTGGACCATCCGTAATCCCCATGGAGTGGGATTTTCAGAGCTATTGGAGAGGTTACCAGGACTTGAAGTCTTTTATAATTTGTCTTCCCAAGCCAAAGAGATTCCCTAAGAATACCTTGATGTTATCCAGCATAATGTTATTCTGACTCAGTTAAGCAAAGGGAGCTCACCTTCTAATGAACTGAGCTGGACCCAACACCATAACTAAAACTTGCTCTTAAAATTTGAAGTTCCTTGAAACAAACTCCTTTGCAAGTTGAAGGAGAGTAGGAGAAAAGAGGGCAGACCAAACAGAAAAATTGTTGGGAATATGAGAATTATATAGGGCCAATAATGAGTTTATCAAAAAGAAGAGCTGGCTAAAAGCTGTAGGAGGACAATGACAGCTTTGCCAGGTTTTCTTTGTGGTTTTTTTTAATCGCTATTTTAAAGTTTCACAAAAATTATCTGTTCTATAGAAATAATGCTTTGAGATACTTTAAAATATATGGTAGCCAGAAAAACCTCTTGCAACTCTAGAGGTATTGATCTTTCTGTTTCTGGAGAAACTGTGACTCTGCAGGTCTCAGGTGGAAACCCCTTGTAAGTTTATTTGTTAAACAGTGCAAACAGTCTGTCTAACATGGGCATTACAGACTTGGGAGACGCTTAGCTAGGTTTGCCAGCCTGGATCTGAACCTTGGGTGACTACAGAAGCAGGGCTAAAGGCAGTGAATGGCACTGTCATAGTCATTCAGGAAGTATTTAAGGTAGTGCCAAGGAATTGCATGACTCCATTGCCTTGTGCTCCCCTTTGTAAACAAAGCCATGAAGACAAGAGTTCCTCAACCTGCCTCAGATCTGAAGTCGAGTTATGAGTACAGGTAAGCAAAGTGCACGGCAATATCTGATGCACCAAGAAATCAGGACTGAACGAGCAACTGGATCATGACAGACCTCAACAATTGCAGGTAACCACATTAACACGCATCAAGGGTTTAAGGGTCTATATATGCCTCTTTCTTCTGTATAGAAATACACTTCATGGACCATAAAATATCGTAAGAAACTTAAGAGCAGTAGCAAAAGGTGTGAAACTGAAACTGTAATACATTGCAGGATAAGAGCAAGAGAGAGTTCTCGCGATGTCCAAGGTCCCTGTGATAGCTAGAAATCTCTGTCAGAGAAAACTCACCGATGGCTCCTGAGAAGCAGATTATGGTCCAGGGTACAGAGAAGGGGGATGAACCCAACGGCACCCCTCCCAAAGAAGTTCCTTCCACATCCAAATCTGGTTGTCAGGTTGAAACTGAGTGTGCGCGTGGATACCCTGACTATGCGGTTGGGAAGACAGGAGTACAGGATGTTAGGGATCTGCTCCAGGCATGAAGCAGAAAGATGAGGAGATCCCAGTTCCTATCTCTTGTGCTGATTTTTTACAATGGTAAATTCAAAGAGAAAAGAGAAGAACTTTGATCACAGAGAGCTGTGGTTGTGGTTACACCTGAGGGTGCCGGGATCTGGCTTTTACTATTGGGAAATGATCCTTAGCAAAGACGTTTTTGAGCTCAGATGAAGTAAAACAGAAGGGCTGGAAGCAGCGACAGCAGTGTGAAGTATTTTTTTTTTGCCTGTGACCATTTTTGCGCGCACCGTAACTGCTGTACATTGGTGCCATCTACTGCCTGGCCTGCGGCTGGCCCTGCCCGGGCCGCCGTCAGCGTCACCACAGCTGCCTGTAGCAGAAGTGCAACACAGGTGGAAAAAACTCTACAATTCGCTCTGGATGCCCTGACATAAGAAGAAAAATCGTAGCTATCTGTCATGATGGTAGCAGCACTGATTTAAAGAGAACAGACCTGTTAACCAGCAATACGAGCCCACCGGCTTTGGAGGTAGGACATAAAAACATGGGTGAGCATCTCTTTGGCCTGGAGGAAACACAAAGGAATCAACTGGATTCCTTAACTATGCCCACATGCTATGGCACAATAAATCTCATCTGATTCCATGGCAAATACCAACAGCAGTGAGACAGTATCCCTGAGAGACAGGGGAGGAGGTGCTGCAGCTTTTGCAGTGTGGATGGTATATGGCTGCTTCCCTGGTGACAAAGCAGAGGTTCGTGTGGCATCCGTGCCGCAGCCACTGTGATGGTTATCATGAGCAGGCAGCTGTGCACCTCTGAACCCCTCTTTGCATGCCAGGACTTCTCTGTAGTTCACGTCTCTTTTTTAATGTCCTTACAGTAACCCACTTGTAAAGCTTTCATGGTGACCCCTTAAGCTTCTGTCCGTGGCTGCTGTAAAATTAATACGTGTAAGGGATGTCTTGATCGGCTGATCTGAGCTGTACAGCGCAGTTCACACCATCACAGCTGACTCAGCTGAGGCTGCTCCAGAAAACTTAGTGTGCGGGGAAGGCTGGAGAATGTTGTTTAAATGCGAAAGAATTTCTGGTTGTACTTAGGGTTATGCTATCAGGGGACTGAATAATGACTAGGCAGCTCCTCACGTCACATGTTGGCTCCTTAAATAGCCATAGAAATTGTGAAACCTCCTTTAATCTAAAACAATTATTCAGCTTAAATGTTAGTAATATCTGCATGTATGTTGAGTTGACCTACAGGATCCTTATTAAAAGCCTGTATGCTGCCTCGCATTCAGCAGCAGCAGTGTTTTCAGTGAGCAGTGGCATCCGAAAAAAACAAAAAAGATGACAAGAACAGAGAGAAGCAAAAAGAAAAGTTAAAACTTCCCAGGAGAAGAAGGGTCTGATGTAAGCAAATGGAAATTCAGCAGGGTATGCTTTGTGCCTTGTATCCTCAGAAAATCCTAAGGAGGAACACTTCATAAAATTAAAGGACAATAAATGTAAAATTGGAAAAGCAATGTCTTTACATCACATTTTGTTGATGTAAAGCACTGTCCAAAGAGGTGTCTGAGAGGGAGAAAGGGTATGAGGGTTTGACTGACAGTCAAATGACTTTGATACTCAGGAGCGCGCTGTAGCATCCAGCTTCTGCAGAATTGCTTGGGCTGGTGTTGGTGGGACTTGGGTTTCAGGTGGGACTTGGGTTTCAGGTAGGACAGCCGCAGGGGTCGGGAGAGGGACCTGGCATCCTTCCCTCGGAGAACAGGAACAGGGTTAACGTTCCTCTCAATCCGTGGCATTTGTTGTTCTTAAGACGTGTCAAACTGGGTATTTACAACGTCCTTAGCACTGCTGTGGTCAAGGATTTCATCAACATACTGTGCGAGTGTGCTGTCCTCCTTCTACAGGCAATAGCAGCCAAGATCCTGAACTCCGGGTTTATGACCAGCCACCAAGCCAGTACCCCAGCGACAAGAGTGGTTCCAGCAGCAGTAGCAAATGCCATCTTCCAATAGACCTGCCCAGAGGAAAAGGGGGAAGAGTACTTGAAGACAGACATGGTGTTTGCCTGACTCACAGTTCAAGATGTGATGTCATTTGATGACACAGGTCTCCGTGTTCACTTTGTGACAGAGACTGTCTCAAATCTTTTCAATCTATGGGTCAGTGCTGACTTTTCTAATGTGTTATTCTGAAGCCTTCCTTGATCATTATGACTACAAGGTAATCTTATAAGCAAAGACTCTTTAAGTGCTTATGGAGTGCCTGGGTTGAAAAAGATCTGTCTCAGTTTCTCTGCGCAGTTTCCTCTGCTTCAAATGAAGATCAATATTTGTCATAAATATCCCAAAGCCGTTCCTATCCATGGATAAGAACTTTTATAGATAAAAATGTATATTTTTGTTATCATGGAAATTAACATTTAAAAAAAAACACAAATAAAAGGAGTTTCATTCTCCTTTTAAGAGGGAAATTCTTTAGAAATTATGGAAAGTAGCCTTTCTTAATAATTCAGTTTTATATAAATTGAACAGAAACTCTGAGAATATGAGAATAAAGAAAGAACATTTTCAATGGAGACTGCCTTTCAGGAGAAGAAACCTGAGTCTCCCACTGGGACCTGATCCCACACATGACTTTCAGGAAGACCAGCCATGGCCACCAACAGATACACTGTCAGCACCAAATGTAAGCCTTCAGGGGAATGTGATGTGACAAGCAGCTGCCACTACTGAAAACTTTCTTTGTAGACCTTGACATCTGGCTTCTTCAGCTGCCAAGCTTGGCCTCCTCTAAGGTGCCACAGGAGACAAATCACTGCAGCAGGTAGGAAACCGGGAGGACAAAGATCACAATTTGATGTGACTGGGAGGTAGGAGATGAGGTTGGCTGGATGTAAGGCACTAATTTGCAAGCCCTTTGTATTTTCTACTTTTATTTTTATACTGGTTTTATTTTCTACTGGTTTGCTCATGACTTTGCAGTTCTAGATGCATAAATTATGGTAGTAGAAGAAGGACAATGTGAAAGGAAGGAATGGGAAGGGTTGCACTAGAACTTTTAATCTATGCTTGCATATTCAAAAGGTTGGGATAACTTGACATGGTTTCAAACCAGAGCTCCAAATCCAAGTGCCTTGCTACATCTGAAAAGGATATGCACAGCAATATTGAAGGTGTCAGCAGAAAGAAGTGAGTTGGGGCAAGTACTTGTACATTAGTGATATCTGAGCATTAGACAGTGGGGATGAAATGAAGGTTGATGTGGTGGTGGTCTCTTGAACCACCCTAGGTATTGGGGATCTGCTGACCGGAGACTCACCTGAGCTCAACATGGCACGGCAACATTCAGGTCTGTGTCTGGAGCTCAGCTCCCCACTGGTGTACAGGGTTTTTGTGTGATGTATAGAGCACCACCACTTCAGTCTTTTTTCAGGTGCAGGTAAGACCACGCTGAGGCTTTTTCAGATACTGAATAAGCCAAGATTTTACTTTCAAGAGGTGATCACTTGAGATCTGAATGGTGAGACAGGGTGAAGGGAAGTTCATGTTGCTACGCTAGGCGTGACTGCATCGTCACAGCGAAAACAAGGTGTTTGTTTTCCACAGCTTGCCAACTGCTGGCTGCCCAGGGAGGGAGGAAAAGACTGAGATGAGTCACTTTTTGAAAGCAGGGTTTCTTTCTCCTTCCTCTGAAATATCTGGTCCCAGTGTGGGAGACAGGCTAGGTCACTGGTTTCAGCGAGGCTAGCACTTTGTGTTGCCTCTTGGCACTGTGAAAATATCTGTTTTCCAGAAAGTTCAAATGGTTCTTTGCTTTATAATAATTTTTGCATATAATTGACTGACCTGCTTTGTTCAAAACTTGGCTCCTACCTAGACCTCAGTGAGGAGGAAAAGAAATTGCCTGAATTTAAATGCTCCCCTGTTTATAATCCAAACACTGCAACATGGAGCTATTGCGTGAGAACTGGGAAGTGAACCTGACTACAAGCCAGCTCCTCACAAATGTGAAACAAATGTCAACCTTTCATTATCCGAGACAAAACGTAAAGCAAACAGCTACAGAGGTAATTTACTTTTTAACCTATCTCATTGGAGGATGGACATATTCCTAGCAATGCAGAAGAGTGTCTTTACCATAAGTATTTTAGCTTGTGTGTCTTTAGCAAAAAATGTTTATATCCTGTATACATGGTTATTGCCCGGAATTAGAAAAGGATAAACAGTACCTTTTAAAATCTACCACGAGATGGCAGAGTTGGACTTAGAACAGTAACATTTTTGGGTAAACTAATGATTCTGAAACTTCATACTATAAAAATGTCTTTGTGTCCTGTGGAGAACAAACAAACAAGAGACAGTCATTAAAGAAACATCTTCCCATGGCACGGAATTGCACGTCTGTATAAAACCAACAGTAGCAAACAAACTAACCAGCTCTGTCTAGACCTAAAGTCAGACACTGAAATGTGGGCTCCTCCTGAATACCCCTGGCCACAGTGGAGGGAATTACCCTGGTTCATGATGTGTAAGAGAATTGAGGACTGATTTGGTGGTTCCTCTATTTTTTCCAGGGTCAGGCAAAGCAAAGAGCCAGCCAGCAGCAGCTGCAAGCTGGTTTCCAAAGATGCCAGAAATGCACGTGATGGTCCACTGCTAGCAGCCAGTGTTACCATTAAACTTCCATGAATACATTCACCATAAAGTGAAAGTCGCAGACTTCTTGGGAAGTGCTGATCCTTACAGATTGTCCCTGCTAAGCAGCTCCCTCCAAAAACAATATCTTCCCACAGCTACAGTGGTGTCTCCTACGCAGTAAAGTTGTTGTCGTGAGGGCTATGCTGGGAATCGTGTTTCCTGTGCTTCAAAATGGTTGTATGATCCCCAAGATGCTAATCACCAACATATTGTACACCAGGTCTCTGCCGTTTCTGCATGCCAAAATAAGATTGGGGAAAGGTTTTCTGGAAGTGGTGGAGATACTTCACTGTTAGGAAAGAAGTTAGCAACATGGGCCTGGGTCTCTGGAAGTGCAGATCAGCATTGCTTGGCTGCTGACAGCAGAACGATACAGACTCCTACGGGGAAATCTTGCTCTGTCTGTACACCTTTGGACTGCTCCGAAACCATGCGCAGTCTCCCTTAGCTGTGCGAAATTTTGTTGTTGGGTAGAGAGAAGATAAGTTAAACTGTGCTCAGTTATCACATCAGTGGGATGGGATATGATGACTTTTAATAAACTTCTGGCAAGTTATATTGTAAACATACAAGTGCACATTCACACAGGTAATGTTATGAGCATCATAAATGGTATAAATACGTGTTATACATACTTCTTATGAGTTTCTGGCCAGATACACTGCCCTTTGGAGTTTAAAATGCAAATCTAGGGACATTTATCCATGGAGAGCCTTGCCTGTGCATCTCCCACCTTTCTAAAATAGCTCATTCCACTCTTCGCAGCTTTCGGGAAATTTTTTTGGCACTTTCAGTGCCTGGGGGAAGTGCGATTTTCACTTTTCCACTAGATGGCAGATTGTCATAGTTGAAATCCTTGGTCTGGTCCGTTAATGACCATCGTCTACTGGGCAGCTTTGCAGCTGAACTGTTTCATGTACAAAGAAAATATTAAAACCAGGATAGATGTGGTGATGCACTCTTCACCAATTTGTTTAAAAATCAACAAATTCGTTTGCTTATTTATAGAGCTTACTATACATCTGTCTGACATTTCAGTACGTATGCAGCAGGACACATGGCTCCTGAGAGCATCAGGTGTATGCGCTTTGCAGCTCCATGGTACCTGCACAGCTACTTTGGGGCTCTGCAGAAAGGAGTGTGTTGGCCAAACCACTCCTGTAGAGATCTAGGACATGTGTGCTGTGGTTCTCTGGGATTTCTGGACAGAAGGCATCTCAAAAAGTCCAGCACTACAACACAAAACATTTTTTTCCTCTCTGAGCCCTGAAGGAATCGAACCTGCTTTCTAAGAGCTGATAGCTCTCCTAGTTGTGTATTGCAGAGTTTTTCAGTGCCCTTTTCCCTTGCAAGCAGTGAACTCCCTTCACTAGAGGAAGTCCAGGTCTTCAAGAAGTCCCAGCGATAAAATCTGTAGTCCTGATGCTCCTATGCTTGCATGAGGTTCTCCAGGTTCCAGTTCTGGCTTCAAAATTCGAAGCAAACTCCACTATAGCTACCAGATTTTTCCTGTTCAAACCAATAAATTGTTACAGACCCCTGGAAAGGTGACCTGGAGTCACAGGACCGTTCAGCTGGGTCCAGGTTTTCCCCAGTGGAATTTGTCATTTATAACCTTAAGAAATTCTTCTAGGAATGGGCTTGTGCTAGTGTCATTCACCGAGTTTAATAGATTTTTTTCCTGCTTTACTTTGGTGTAAGAGGGATCAGAGTCGGTCCTGTGGACTTCTCCCCTACCAATACCAAAGTTAGCTACGGTGCTCTCCTGACTCCGCAGTCAGTGCTAAGGCAGTCGAATGGCTGTTTAAGCGTCAAGGTCTCTCCACGTAAAACCACAGCGCAGATTTCACGTGCCCAGCTCCAACAGCGACGGGGAATTGAGCTCCATTAGTTGCGAAGCAGTTTCAGAAATTTCACTTCTGAAGGAACGTGTGTGAGCTCTGCATACAAAGGCAAACAACAAATTACACTTCTGGGAGTGTCAGCTTTGTCATGTGCTGTTGCCTCAGCAATGGGGTCCCTTTCAACAGCCCCAGCGAGGTGTGATGTACTCACACCTATCTCTATCTGTTTTCCCAAGCCTAGTGCAAGTCTTTCAAACTTTCATTTGGGAGGATCAATGGTTCCTAATAGGTTTTCAAAGGCATGGAGCAATCTCCCACTTTGCTGTGACCTAGGTAAGGACCTCGGCATCTTGCAGTGCTAATTGGAGCCTGTTACAGCTGGACCGACCCGTCGGACTGTGGCAGCGTCAGGCACACAAAGGTCACCCAACCTCTTTTTTTTTGTAAACGATGCCCAGAGCTGGCCGCATCCTGGAAGGTGGTGATTCCGTTTCTTCGCACATCTAATTTGAATGACTCCTGTTGTGGTGGATTAGCGCTGATTGGACGTAATAATCAGGACAATCCTGCTGCCCCATCCTGCTGGGAGCTCCCTTACTCCTGTTACACGGCAATATTTTCCATGCACTTTCGTAGATGTCAAGCTGCCAAAGCAATTCTCTGGGTTGGTTTGTTCATTCTTTCCGTGCCCCAGGATCCTACTAGTTTGTTAATATAAAAGGTGGATTTGCAGATCCATCTCTCGGGGAGGGTTTGGCTCTTCAGAGAGCTGGACAAGTCCAGCCAATACAGCCGTGTGGAAATACTTCATTTCCCCCAGACATAGCCATTCCTTCAGGCTTCCCAGCCTGCTTCAAGCCCATTCCCATTTGTGTCCATCTGTAATTTGCTGCAAGAGTCTTTTGTTGCCAAATATTGTTTTGACTACACACAAACAGAAGATCCCTAGAAACTATCTGAATCAATCTAATGGAAATGTGGAGACCTGTGGCAATGAAAAGACCAGTCATACGGCAGTGACAGGTTTTCTGAGCATAAAGAGCTTGTGACTAAAAGTCCAATACTTCACAGACTGCAGAAGTGGGAGCTTTATATCATTTCCAGCTCACTAATAGTGTTGCCAACTCTCATGATTTTATCATGAGTCTCATGATATTCTTCTTAAAAGCTTAGTTTCTGGAGTCAGGCAATTACATGAGAAACTTTCTCTCTCTCTCTTTTTTTTTTTAACATTCTTTTCTTAGCAGCAAGTTTCTAGCCCTGCTGCTTCCAAGGGGAAAAAAAAGGAAAGAAGAAAAAAAAATAGAAAGAGCTTTAAAACATGTCCAGGATTTGTCTCGAAGACTCAAAAAAACCAAGAATGCAAACCAAAAGAGGTACATAGATATTACTGTTTGCTTGTTTCTTTTTAATCTTGTGGGGTTTTTTAAAGCCAACCTCATGCCCAACTCATGATTTTTGAATGCTTGGGATTGGCAACACTATTTTGACAGACCTAATACGTATGTGCAGCACTGGAAGTCCTGTTGTGGCATTTATTTTTAGAAAAGCTATTTTAGCTCATTTGGCTCATTCTTTATAGCTCCATCTACCTTGTGTAGTTGGACTCATGGGGCCAGATCCTTCGCTGGAGCAAATTAGAGCAAGACCAGTGATTTAAACCATCTGGAGATCTAGCCCATGGTGCAGTCATCTGGCTTTACTGGCAAAGGGATACAAAATATAGTCCCAATAACATTTTTTAAAACTCCATAAAATGTGCCTAAAATAGTCTTTCGTCATTCTGGAGCAGATGTGGTATATACAGAGAACAGAGGATGGAGGGTTTCAGAGGATTTTCGTGCTGTTTGTCTGTGAGCATCCCCACAGCTCACTCCATCAGATCTGCCTCTTGTGGGTTTTGTACTCTTCCCATGTACGGCACCACGACTGAGCTGCTGCTTAAGCGTGTCTGAGCTGGGTGCTGTAAAATCATCTTCACATGTGTGATTTTCCACACCAGGGAGTTACCTACTGCGCTTCCTTTTCTTCATAACCTTTTACCCATTGCAGTGCAACCATGCAGCTTAGCATGCACGAGGGAGCCCCTCAGATAATAGCCCACACTCAAATCTCTTTGTGCTGGACTCTCAAAAGTCCTCAGAGGTCAGACAAGGTCAGTGCCGCTCTGGGGTTGGATCCCTCAAGGACCACAGAGGAGCTGCAGGAAGCAGTCGTGGTGACTCAGCTGATGGCAGTCCTCCCGCTGGTTCAGCATTGAGCCGATGCTCCAGTGTGATGTGAGAAGGCAACGTTTGCTTGGACATTCTTCAGACAAAGTACAAGGTGGGGACTCTGACCACTTTGTTTCCAAAAGATCTTATGAACCCTTTTTGTAGGAACAAAAATTGGAGTATCCTTCCCGGAGACTGAAGTGGTCAAAGAAATATGATTACTAATGCAAATCTAGGGAAATGTGCTTTTAAAAAATAAGTAATTCATTCCCAGCTCTTCCTCCAGACTTTCTGCATTAAGAGTCCCCACAGCATCATGCAAAGCTCCAGAATGTCACTAAACCATTCCACGTTGCTGGCTGCACTTGATTAGGCTGAGCTCTCCTTGCTGAACAATTACCAGTGTTAATTAAAGTTGTTCAAAGCTGCTCTTTGACTTTAATTTCTGTAACTGTATTGTTGACACTGCACTAGAAGCCTGTGAGCCCCTCTCCTACTATTCAGTAACTCCAATGACAATCACCCCTTGATAAAGAGCAAATTAAGCAGCGATGCTCTGAGCTGCTGTAGTACCTTATGTTCAGCTATCTTAAGCCACTTCATGGAAGCTGGGTGTTTTGCAACTCCCAACAGCTCTCTTCAATGGTGGTGGTGGGAAGGAGACTGCAGCTCAGCAGCTCAACTGCCAATTGTGCAATGGCCTGAACCACACTCGTGGCTGGAGCTCTCTTCTCCCAGGACAGCGTTGTAGCTAGGACAGCCCATTTCCTCAGGGACTGTACCCCTGCAAGACCCAGGGCTCCCTGTGGTCTTCTGAACTGCAGGTTTTGTTTGTTGTGGGCTTTCTTGTGGTTCTGCCTGCGTCACTCCTTGACGGAGTTATTCGCCTACAATACAGTTTGTGCTTTCTACCTTGTGACTACAGGGTACGCGCTGTCTCATGTTACATCAGCTCTACCCTTCTTTTTTGGTGTTTGCTTCGAGTTTTAGTCTGGACTCATCCAGAACCTGATTAAAGAACTTTGTCCTGGGCAGTTAACTCTTTAGAAAAGCTGGAGATAATGGGCATTGGCCAGAGAGCATTTGGAAAGAAACACAGAGGTGGGCTGTGTGTAACACCCCCAGGAGGGTCAGAGACCCAGCACAAGCTGATGGAAAGTGCTGTAATACTCTGTAGAGTCACTCTCTTCTCGCCACGGTCTTCAAAGGTGGCTCACACTTCAGATGGTAACTGCGATGTTCTCCGAAAGTCGAGGAAAAGGCTGGGCAAGCACAATCCTTCAGGCTATACCTGGTTACTTTTACCACAATTTATTCTTGTGTGGTCAGAAAGGGAAAAAGTAATTTAGCAGCATAAGAAAATGTTTCCTGGGTTAAATATGTTCGTATCAGAATATTGCACATTTTTCAGACAAATTGTGGGAGGTGTGTTGAAGTCCCAGGGTGGGATAAACCATTGGGCTGCACCAGGATCCTGTGAGATCCCAGCCTTGCTCTGCGGGGATCCTACTGCTGCTTCGGGGTGCTGGGACGGAATGAGAGGAGGACTTTGAACAGTATTCTTTCTGATGTTTGGAACGGGTTCCAAATTCAGGGCTACTGGGCTGTATTCTGTGTCTGTCAGCATCTCGAGATGCTCTTTGCGGAGAGGAACGTTGTTCTTCTCATTGATTACAATCTGCGTGGTCAGGGCAGAGGTGTTCACACCGTAAGCGCTTGGCTTGGGGAAGCTCAGCTCCCCTTGGGGCTGCCCGGGTGGCTGGGGAAAGCAGAGCTTCTCCAAAGAGGGGTTCACAGCAACAGCCTGGCTTACGTGCTCTGGTATGACCCGTGCGCAAGTCTCTCCCTCAGCATCGGTACACAGGAAACCTAGAGCAATACCCTCCTAGATTTAGATGCTGAGTGTGGTTCTGTCATTCTCACCATGTTACAGTCAGTATTTAGGTTATGCCAGCTGGAATTGAGAATTTTGCAGTGATACTAGAAGATTAA
The DNA here is from genome assembly GCF_000687285.1 of Phaethon lepturus. Lineage (NCBI taxonomy): Eukaryota > Metazoa > Chordata > Aves > Phaethontiformes > Phaethontidae > Phaethon > Phaethon lepturus. Next base: position 6,978 of record NW_010537184.1, on the reverse strand, counting down.
TTGGCCTATTAATAGGTCATATTACCACAGAACCGGCTGTGTCCCACATTTTTATATCAACATAATATCATGGGGTTTTTTTATGTTTTATGCTAAACAATTTTGTGATTGTTGATTCTGAGGAAACTGAGGATTAATAAACTACATATTAGTAACATAATCTCACTTCTCCTTGCACGTAAGATTTTTACTACAGTACATTTTGTAGATGTAGAAAGCCTATATCTAGGCTTTGTCTACTCCAAATTTTGAAAGTCTCTAGGGATGGAATTTATATGGTCTTAGTTTGTTTATTAGTAGAAAAGTTGTAATTTTCATTCCATTTTGGAAAACATGATTTGAATCTATGCATCGGAAACAATGAATTGAAATGAGTGAATGGTTAGAAAGTGGTAGAAATCCGTTTCAGACTTTTGGTGAAAGTTTATGTGGTCCTTGCCCATCACCTTCTGCTGACGCTGTTGTTCTATAAATACATTAACAGGTCTAAATTGTCTTGGATTATTAAATAGCTACTGCACTTAAGACAAAGACACTTAGATTGCAGTGGTGCTCAATGCGATTCTAATGTGTGGAAGTTGTACATTTATCTTGTGCATGGCTACATAACCTAGCATATTATCTACCACTGAGGGCTATATCCCATCTGCACAGCCCGTGAGACATGCACAGAACACTTCTTTTGTGTAAAGCCAGCAGGATTTAGGCTCTGTTTTGGAAACGTTTGGGATCTTTCTGGAAGAAAGGAATTATATAAGTGTTCTAGACTTACCTCTCTGTACCTACTATCCTAAAAACCAGTACCAAAGAAAAGAGAGAAGTGGTTTAGTTGTGTTGAAAAGTTTGATGCTGTGCATTTCAACAGGTATAACTTCTGTCTCTGTGGACACGTAACTTCATAGCATAGGCTCCCTAAGTATATGTAAAGCATATTCTGCCGGTAAGCCACTTCTTGTGTAGTCAGTATGCATATTTATTTGTAAAACATATGCACACTGTCACCTGTCAAATGTTTTACATGTTACCCAGTTTCAAATGAGTAGAATAAAATAACTGCATTAGGCCATGCTACATTGGTAAAACGTATGTATTTTCTGATCGTAAGAGGAAGTTCTGAACCTCACTAGTGACTGTGGCCATAACACCAAACCCTATTACACAGGGTATAAAGTCTTGCCACGGTGGCGGGTTGGGTTGCGTTTCCTTCATGAGGAGCACTGAGCAACACACTAAGTTCAGCAGAGAATCTAGAGAAAGGAGTATCCAAGCATTAATCATTCATCACAATGCTTCATAAAAGAAATCTCAGAGAAAACAAAAGCAGAAAACTCAACTATTCTGAGAAGCACTTTAAAGTAGCACTAGTTTCAGCTACCAGGTATTCGCACTATCAATCAAAATATATTTATTTATCCGTTGAATCATATATTAAAACTCCAGGCTATGCAGAATAAGAGGCAGAAGAGAAATATTGAATGTATACATACGAAAATACTGAAGCCTACACTTTCTGGAAAGAATACATAAATGTCATTTGCTGACAGAAAAACAGATTGCTGTAAAAGGATCTCCAGAAATGACCTGACATCAGAATCACAATTTCCTGTGTCACAGGTTAGTGAGAAATTGCTTCTTTACAGCCTAACAATTCAAGGAATAATGACCTAACATTGTTCCACTGTGAATTGGGGCCAAGAGATATATTTTTGCAGGTAGCAACAAATAAGAACAAACCTTGCAAAGATCTAGAATGCATAAATCCTAAAGCACACCGGAGAATTCACCGGGTTTGACATAAGCAATCTATAAACAATATAACCAATTTGAAATATATTAGGTATGATTGCAAACATTACTTGTCTCTTCAGCAAAACCAGACCGGACCTCTGTGGGCAGTGCAGAGTGCTATTATTTAGGGATTTGGGGTCCTTCTGATCCCAGATGTTGATGTCACTCGTTTATTCAACAAATGTAATGGAAATTCACATTGGCTTGATGGAGTTTTCAGACACCCCATGCTGTTCAGCCAGCAGTTTCATATACCCCTGTCCACATTTTTTGTTCATCATCATAAGATGTTAGTCAAGACTAGCAGTAAAGGATGGGTGTTTTGGATGCCTGACTTGAGATAACTCACAGACACCTGATTTTCAAAGAAGGCAGGCTACCACTGAAAATTTGAGTGCTGAAAATTAGGAGCCCCTTCCAAAACTCTCATCATTTATACAACTTTGGCTGTTGTTCTGCAACCCTTGGAGATGTTACCTTGAGAAAGGGGCCCTCGGTACACAAGAACTCTGAGATGTAGAAGAAATGGTCATGTTCTTGTTTGTAATCTTTTCATTCCTTTACAGCTTCCTAAAACGAAGGCTAGTGCGGTAGTCCATGCTTTTGCTGAAAAGCCATCCAGAAGATCTGCAGTTCCTTCAAAAGACTTAGAAAAAGTGCTTTACAAAAGCAAATAAGGAAATAAGGTGAGACGATTTCAAACACTTTATATACCCTGAAAGTCAAGACAGCAGAAAGAAGACCGAACCCTGAAAAAGTATTTATTCTTGAAACAGCACTATCTAGTAGCCTGAATTTGGGTCTCGGAATTGGGATTTCCTTTCCAGCTTTATCAGGGACCCTTTATCTGGCCTTGCATGAGATAAGTGCTAGATATCCTAATTAATATTTATATTTCTAGATCTGTAAAAGTTAAATGGGTAAACGTTTTTTGGTGGGGGGAAGCAAAAACTTTTACTAGAATCATTCGCCACTGTAGGTAATGTTTTAATAGTCTAACATCAGGGCAAATCAGTGGAAATTATTAATAAGTATATATACACACTGATATACAGTGTGTACATGCAATATAATATAACCTGTAAAGCACCTAAAGCACCAGATTTTGTATTTCGTAGTGAGAGGGATTCTGTTTTTCCATAAAACCCAACAAATTTTCTCCTCCTGGAGTGAATGAAAAGTCTTCTCCATAGTTTTCCCTGATGAAATATAAATATAACTTCCAACAAATCTCATTAACTTCATACCAATGGCTGAGTTTTTCTTTCTGTACATGGCCAACTCCCGTTGTTTGCAGTTATTCACACATTGCCCCGTACAGGTACCTCGGTTACTATTTCGTGCATCCCACCCAGCCCCTGCTCTCCTACCTCTAAGGAGACAATGCGCTTCAAGTAACCCAATCAACCCTGGGCAAGAAAATTGTTATCTGGCTTCTCATCAAATCAAGCGTGTTGCCAGGGACGGACCAAGTCAGGTCAGGTGGGTGTGCTGCCCTTCTCCTTTCTGAGACCCTCGAGGAGGCAGAGCCCTGTAGCCCATCCCCGAGCTGGCAGAGGGGACTGCGATTAGAGAGACAGGGAGAAGAGGAATAAAGTATGAGAAGCTGGGCAGGACCGTGAGAAAGGACCATCCCTCAGAAGCTGAGCCTTTTATTTTCACATCCGTGCCAAAGAGCAGTGCTTCTGCGGTGCCGCTTTATTTGCCTTTCCCCACGTAAGCATGATGTACTGCTTCTTTTCTACAGCTGGAAATGCTGTGAGAGGCATAGACCCAGGCCTGAGCTTTTCATGTTAAACTTCCTGTAGTTTGAGTGTTGGAGCTTGGAGTTCTTAGAGCAAAATGTGCTTTCTATTTCAGATCTGAGCGGGAGAAGGGACTCCTCACCTTTTGCGGATGGGATGGGTCTGGCAAGAGCAGCCGCAAGCGTGACGCATCTTGAAAACTGTGCGGACATGATGGGCTCTGTGCATTTTGAAGAAGCTTCTGTCCTTCAGCTGAGACAGGTAACGGATGGCATGTATATTCCTAGCTCATGGTGAATGCACACTCAAATAGTTTGCTTACCATTTCACGAGCAGTAATTTCAGTGTATGTAGTCACATGAATAAGGTCCTCTTTAAGCAGGATTCTTCAGTTTGTGTTTAAAGTTGAGTAAGGTCTTGTATGCTTTCTGAAAGGAAAGGCAGGCTTCCAGGCCAGCTTTGCAGTAAAAAAAAGTACCACCTCCTTTGCTGATACAGCATGCAAGTATCCTTTCATAATCACAGAAAAACCTTAGAAAAGTTTATGGCATTGGCTCAATATTCATGATCCAATGTAGATTAAATTGGGCAAGAATGGATCCTTCCAGTGGGGAATAAAAAGAAAAAAAAAAAAAAAGAAAAAAGAGGACACTATCAAGAAATTAGCATTGCAGTTACACTTTGGATATACCTTGGAAACGGGAAAAATAAAATAAGGTTTAAACAAAATGTAGAATGCAGAAAGATGGCACCTGCCTCAAGGAAGTTACCACTGAAGCTTTAAACAAGAGACAACACATACATGGAGGCAGATAGGAATCAGAGCTGCATATCATCCTGCTGAGTATTCTCTTGTTGTCTAGGCACAGTTATGATTTCCCCCAGGTAACAGGGCTACTTTTAAAAAAAAAGAAGGGAATGCATTGTGCCAAAAAATCTTCCCCATTCTCCTCGCAAATTCTGAGCCAGCATTGCACACAACATTGATAATTTATTAAATATAATTGTGATTAATTATATTCTACAGATATGACATGCTTTCAGACTTGGTGAAACTTTATTGACCCCAGACCTGGTACAGCTGTTTAAATCAGGGCAGAACTGATCATGTACTTGCTTCCCACTTGGACTTAAACCAGACATCATAAAGATACGAGTTGCACAAAACATGATTTTAGGTCTCTATCTCCTAGTGATCATCCCACATGTAATTATGTTCTTCATTCTAAAAGAGAAGCATATTTAAATGTGATTTTTTTCTGGTAGCTTCTACCCGTGAGTATCCTTTGGAATACTCAAATGAGCCTTTCAATTTATCTTGAGGTTCTATGAAGATTTATAGAAATAAATCCTATAGACACTAACAGAACAGAATGGAGCATCCCCCATTGGTTTCTCAATCATTTTCTTTAAACATCTTCTTTAATAAAAAATTCCAGTCCTCTTTCAGAACTATATCAAACATTTTAACAGCCACATTTGTGCCTTTTGAGGCTACCCTAACTTCCTCTGTGGCTAATCAGATTTGTTCCGTTGACCTAATGGAAGTGGGACAGATCCCAGATTAGCAATCCTGGACCTGGTGATATGTCAATCTTTTATTGTTGTGAGAGCTCTTTTAAAAATCGTGATTAACTGACTTCCCTTAGTCCAGAACATTTTTTAATATATCTGCTATATCTACACACTCATGCTACAGCAAGGTATAGTAAGTGTACATTGGCATATATCTTTATAACCCTACTTGGTTTCATGCCCATCAAGTTGTATCAGAGCAGGAGGGAAGATCAGAGGGAAGAGCTGCACTTTGACCCCTTGTTCATATTTTGGTTCTTTTATGTATACCAGATGTCAGTCATTCTGTCGCCTATTTAATCTCGGACACCTATGGAAGATTAAGAGAGGGCAGTTCAATGAGCAGAGCAGGAGAGGGAAGGATGGATGAGCTACAGCAGTCAGATAATGTAAAAACTGACTCAAAGTTCTCAAAAAACCTCCAGCCGTCGCCAGCCATCATCCTTCTGACAAAAACGAGGAGTTTCCGTTCAGGCTAAAAAATCGCCATCTTCTAAAGGATGGACATGTATGAATTCTAGAGAGGAAAACTGTCCTTCTTAACTGCATAACTGCTCTGAATTAATCCTTTAATCCTCCTTTTGATTATGAAAAATGTTGTTGGCCAACAGTCTGGATGCACACACGTTTGTAACTGTGCAGCAAGAGTTTAGAACATATCTAATGTTATTTTTTTGCCAACTTCCCTTTTTTGGCCCATCCAAAAACCTCTTACTCTGACCCACCTCCCAAGCTGCCAGATCATCTTTCCCCAGTAAAGTAACCTGGAAATACAACTGGGCTTTGGTTTCTGGAGATCAAAGACTTGGTTTGTTCCTCCTATTGATAACCAAAGCCCCTCTCTCCATCATGGAGTGCTCTTCAATAGTAGATGCAGTGAAACTCCTCTCAGCCCAAAATTCTCCATCTGCATGGGGTGAGGTTGTGCTGCTGTACCAACATGGACTGCATGCGTAGCACGGCGAGAGGAGGGAATTTCTTTGGATGAGATAGCGGGTGCGTGCTAGTTCTAGCCTTTGACAAAAAAAAAAGTTGCAGTGTTGGTGGTTGGCAAAAAACCTTTTTGCCTCCGCTGTCCTCCCCAAGCTATCTGAATGGAATAAATGAGATTTGGGGGTGCATGGGGAGCCAGTTGTCTGTGCTCAAACATCGGCCTTCTAATGACATCCAAAAAAAAAAAAAAAAAAGAGGTGTGCAAACTTTCGGGCAGAAGGCACCCAAATTAGTAGCCAGTTTTTAGAATTAAAATTGTGGTATTGAGCCTGGGGTCCAGCCAGGTTGCTCTGCACAGGCTAGAAGAGGAAGGTTTCTGAATGGCATAAAGCTCATTTTCCACTTGCCCGGACCTGGGCTGCGTGTCGGGCAAATCCGTTGGCAAATGTTAACACTGCCCAAGGGACTGAAAGTGAAGCCGGGGGCTGATGTGGCATGCGGTTGCCATGGTACTGGCCATAATCCCGCCGGAGTCAGATACCCTGATGATACGGCGAGTTTCAGCTTGCTCTGGAGTACAGCACGGTGACCCTCCCCAGCAGCATCTGGTTGTGTTTTAAACTTTTGATAAATTCCATAGCCAAAGAAATCAAAACAAATCAAGTAACAAGCCCAGTCTGGCCAAAGTCCAAGGGAAAAACTGCTGCATTCCTCATCGGTATTACAGCTAACGCACCAGATCAGTGCAAAAGGGAAGGTATTTGGGGAGGGAGCGGGGCACTTTTCAGAGGCTCTTCTTCCTCTTTTCGCAGTCTCGGTCCCAAAACACGAGAGTGAAGATAGATGGGCATGCTCTGGTTATGTTGGCCCCCGCGTTTAGGGGAACAGGCTTTAACGAACGCTTCTCTCAGCGAAGACGCTACCAACGGCTGCAGCC
>NW_010537183.1:0-9967 GCF_000687285.1 Phaethon lepturus | reverse complement strand
CGCGCGCCGGCGGCAAGCGTCCCCGGGCACCGCAAGTGTATTTGATATTTTCAATGCACGGTTAATTACGAACACTGGAATAAAATGCAGAACTCAAAGTACCGGTAACTTCTGCTGTTCTTGAACTGTGCAGAATGTCCCATAACAGCAAAGATGAAAGCTCAAATAACATTAAGTTCTCTCCAAAAAAGTTTAGGCGCTGTTCTTCTCCCTTGGAATTTCACTGATTTACAGTGAAATTATAATGAAATTTGTAACGGATTGCCAGTAGTGCTGGTCTGGTTATGCGAGAGTGGGGAAAAAAAGTACGATCCTTCACCAGCTACCAAGAGAAATTCTACCCGAGACTGCATGTTGCCTCAGCATCCAGGACACTTGTTTTACAGCAAATATAAGACATTTTTTTTACGGTATGAACACACTTCAAGTGCATCCATGCTTAGATTATTTTGCTGCTACATTGCTAATTTTTCACTGGTAAAGCACTAACTGAAAAACAGATGCAATTACAAAGAAAAGAACTGCAAGATTCCAAAACTCAGAATGGTGGCTCAAGCAAGGCACAGCAAGCGTGGCTGCTGCAGGGGGTTTATACCCCACTTCCTGAAAATACAAACCTCTTCCTTTGCCGAGTCTGTGTGGGGAAGTGACAGAGCCTCATCCTGCAAACCGACAGTAAAGTTGAGAATACACCGGGAGCAAACCTGCAGAGGACATGAACAGGCCCCGACAGACCTCCACAAAATGGCCGCCTGTCTTTCCCCTGCGTAGTGCGCATGGTTATCCTAGGCGCAGTGCATCGGGATGTTGTGATCACTTCTGTAAGGCTGTACCACAGGTTATGCAGCCTTTTGCAACATGACTGTATTTTGCCTACTCCTAAATTTGAGCAAGAATTGTTATACCCTTGTTGATTGTACTTAATTCTCAAGAAACGCTGGAAGAACAAATCAAAGAAATAAATCATGCCACGTGAATTCATCTTGAATTACTTTATTTTTCACAATAATAAAAAATAAATTAGTCATAAACAAAAATAGTTAACATTTTTTCATCAAAGAGAAAACGTATACGATATGAAAAGGATCCTGTACAGTTCTGGTTCAGGTGCATTGCCATGGATACATATTCCTGAACGAGTCAGAAAGCAATTTGCCTATACTCTCCCCCTTTAATCACTCAAGGAACTGGCTAATCACAAACTTCAGAAAATTGTATAATGGATTTACAGTATGACATATATACAAAAGTATATATGTAATACCTGTGCTATAAAATTCCCTAAAAAGCTGGGTTAGTATAATGAAAGAGCTGGACAAAATTTGAATGGTATATGTAAATAAATACATATTAGGTCCCTTTTAATAAAAAATCTGCCTATTCTAAATATTTGAAATATTTTGGTGCAGTGGCTTGTTCCATAGGCACAGCTCAGAATTACATATTTCCCATAGACATCTTGTATTTACAAATAACAACAAAATAAGTTATAATAAAGTATATCCTTCTGCCAAAATCAATTATGAGGGTCAAATAGACAATTTTATACATATTAAAAAAGTTAGGGTTTCTTTTGTCTCCAGTCCTTCCTGATCCTCTGTAGATCCTGAGTGACTACAATGGAACTTCACAAGCTCGTATGTACCCAACCCCTGCCAAGGCCACTGGTCTCAAGAGACCCAAACACAGCATGGACAACACAGTTCAGGGCAAGCAGCAATGACAGACTGTCGCTGGAAGGTCAATGATTTCTCAAAATTAAGCTCCCTTCCTCTCCAGATACAGTGGTAGTTATCTATAACCCATTATAGTAAATGGAGATGTAGAAGATTGGGAACTCACATTCTTAAGATCTTCTGGTTGCTAAAAGCTGAGAAGCAAAGAGCTGAGTTCAGGTCTAGCGTGAGTTCTCTTAAATGGAATTTTCTCCCTTTCACCAGGCCCAAATTTCACCCCACAGTACTGAGATATTATAATGATGACAAGTTTGGTTTAAAATATATTGAAAAAGCTTAGTAGATGATTTTTCATTTCTGATATAATTATTTTACTTCACTTCCTAAACAACAGCTAATGTAGCTCCCACAAACATATTCCGTAAGCTTCGAAATAAAGGACATTTACTTTCAGTGTTCGTAATTTCATGTTTTGTGTTCCAGTTACAGACATGCACATAAATTATCTGCCCAAAACACAAAACAGCTCTTAAAGAACTCAGAGACACTAAGTGTAAGTCTCAAGAAAACCAGGCAGAAACAGAGTTTTTCCTTTTTGAGTGTGAAGAGAATAATTCTCTTTTTCTATGCAATAGATGTTGGATGTGAAAATGAAGGGCCACTACATACTTCAATAGCTGTGCAATCACAGGTTCACTGCTCATTAATTAATTCAGTAGGTACTTTAATACTATGCATTTGAAAGTAGCCAGCATAGATACACACCAAAAAAAAAAAAAAAAAAAAATCACTGGACTGGCGGGAATATGTCTCTTAATATCTTAATAGCTGGACTTATTTCTAACACAGATTCTTATCAACCAGGTGGCCAGTTCAGGATTTTCAGTATTTCTGGCAAAACTGAATATTGTCATCCGAAGCACAAAGGGATGGAGGCAAAGTTAAGAGGAAGAGGAGAACACTTGGGGGTGTGAGAGACAGGTCAGGATGAGGATGAAGAAAAGCAAAGCCCTGGAAAGCACATGTTACTACTTACAATGGTATGAAGAGTGGAAGCAAAGTATTTCCTTCAGGAAGGCATAACCTCCCCTTTACTAGCCATAAGCTGTTTCCAGTCCCCATCTCCTTCCTCCCTCAGTGGTGACCACTGGCACCTTCTAGGACTCAGATGTAAGCTAAGTAAGTAGCAAGGTCTTGGCAATACTGCTACCAAAAAAAAAAAAAAAAAAAAATCACTGGACTGGCGGGAATATGTCTCTTAATATCTTAATAGCTGGACTTATTTCTAACACAGATTCTTATCAACCAGGTGGCCAGTTCAGGATTTTCAGTATTTCTGGCAAAACTGAATATTGTCATCCGAAGCACAAAGGGATGGAGGCAAAGTTAAGAGGAAGAGGAGAACACTTGGGGGTGTGAGAGACAGGTCAGGATGAGGATGAAGAAAAGCAAAGCCCTGGAAAGCACATGTTACTACTTACAATGGTATGAAGAGTGGAAGCAAAGTATTTCCTTCAGGAAGGCATAACCTCCCCTTTACTAGCCATAAGCTGTTTCCAGTCCCCATCTCCTTCCTCCCTCAGTGGTGACCACTGGCACCTTCTAGGACTCAGATGTAAGCTAAGTAAGTAGCAAGGTCTTGGCAATACTGCTACCCCACGTGGCCTTCTGCGAGTTTCATGTACTCACTTGAGTCAGGGCTATACTGACCACTTTTATCAAGTCTATGAACAAGTAACTGAAAATAAGTCTTTGCATTAACATGTCATTAACTTAACATGCTCTGCGACACATTGGGTTTTTTTCTGTATAAAAGCACCAAACTCTGAACTGGGCCATACTGTCATAAAAGCGGGATCTAACCAACAACATCAATGTTAAGCACTGCTTTATTCATACAGCAAGTTCTTCATTTGATGAAATATTGGGGAAAAAAAAGAAATCAGATTATGTGTGTAATGAGGAAGACACTAGTTTCCTGTACAGGGATACTGAGGTAGTCCTGCATCGAAATCGTGGGCGTACACCACAGCTGGACTTCAAGGCTAGCAGGCTTACAAGCATACCCATGTCTCCTGCACTGCACTCCCCAGCACTCAACTGCCTGCTGACAAGCCCTTCCCTAATTCAGAGCCCTGGGGGCTGAAGGTCAGAGAACCTAAAGCCAATAGTAACTCTGTCTCACTGCTGGCCAAGTCAGACACAGGGTCACACAGTAGCAACCCTCACGCTTCCACAACCATCTTCTTCAGCTTTCTCAGCCAGCGATAGAAAGGGAGAACTCCATGCATTCAGCGCTGCTAATAAGCTCTCTCAAACTCGGCATGCAGTTGCTATACTCAGCATATGCTTGGATCTGACATTGCGCAGGAGCTAGCAAACCCTGATGGGCCCTTGATAAACAACTGCACCAGCAGTCCTCAGTTCCAGAAGGAAAGTCCTCTGAGACACAGAGCCTGCTCTGGATGGATCCAATTTTGGCCAGCTGCATGTCTGTAAAATGTGAAAGCTGTATGCTGATTTTACCCCTATAAGCAGTTAGACTGCTTAGATTCTTTAAATCAATGCTCTACAGCAGTCTTCCTACACTTACTCTGGTCTTACTGGATTGTGTAAGGTGAAAATCTTTAAGGCAAGGAAGCATTTTTTTCCACTGTTCTGCATGATTTTGACCGATGTTAAAAATGTCAGAAAAAGAAATTAAAGCATTCAAATTCAGAAGCCTGCGTCATTTCTTACTTACATTGGGTTTACACCTGCTCTAAGTCTCCTGCATTGAGGCCCTCTGCAGGCATCATCCTGTGCACTGCTCTATTAAAACAAACACTTGCTATAGTCACAATTTCAAAACTGCACTTTGTGTGATGGTGAAATCTTAGCGTAGCACTTACTTTGTGTAGATAATATTAGTACGTCAAAGTGCTGAAAAGAAGGGTTCATTAGTTCATTTTGCAGCAACAACTATTTTGCTTATGCTGGCACACGGGAAGAGATGATAAATGATTACGTTCAGCAACATTCTGGCAGTTTCCTTATCATTAGATGTTTAATTAGATGAAACAATCTTTTCTGTTTTATCTGGTACATCTGAAAACTGTCCCTTTACTAAAAACAAAAGTGTAATTTGTATAACTGTAACTCACTGCATTCAATTCACAAAGCTTTATACCTTAGGCATAATACAGGGTTATGTTGCTATGTGTATGTATATATTCTTTGATATTTAGCTCCCAGGAACTCTGTTTACTTTAGTGGCAGCTTAATGGAGCCTACAAGATTACAATCTTTGTAAAATAACCCAATGGCCATATATTCCAGGGTAAAATAACATACTTTATAAAAGACCAGGATCGCTTATGTGCTGAATCGCTGGCTCTCCAACAGCCAATGCGTGTGCAAGCAGATTATTTTCTATGAACTGATTGCAAACCTGATTAACTCTGCATTTCTTTCGTCTTGTGGTTTTCAGAAAGCCTTTTCATGGAACAGGTATTTCCCTCAAGCTGACAGGATACACTTCTTTGGGACAAAAGAAACAACAGCAAAAATTATATACGGTATGTCAAGGTTTGCAGCAATGAGATATCCATATGAAAATCTGTATTTACAAATACTGGATTCCACAGTTTATGCCGCACTTTCTCCTTATCACACTCTGGTCAAGAATCTAAGGAATATAACGTCATCACAAATCTCTAAGTTATCCTCATGGATAAATCTTTGTAATAGAAAGGAATAGGACTGGAAAAGATTCATAAACTCAAATGAAAGGTTTTCTAATTAGCATTTCTGTTTCTAACAGCATTATCTCAATTAATTACAGTGAAAAAGCCCAAATCAAGGTGTATAGAAACAGCCAATGACATTATTGGTTTATAGTCACAAAGAGTAACTTCAAATTTTAGGGGAAGCACTTTGTCTCACTTAGCCAAACAGTAGTAGTTTATCATGTCCGAAATGTATTTTTCACCAGTGACCGAATCAAAAAAACTAGGGTTTGTCTCAATCCAAGGCAGCTTTTAGACTACAGGCGTTCCACCTTCCTGTGGCTTCCAGCACACAGACTGATGTGACTAGTACCCCACCCAGCAACCTTTGCCTCCCAGTGCCCTGTTCTCCCTCCTATATCCCCTCCACCAGAGCAGTAAGAAGAAAAGAATACACAATGAGGCTCAAACATAGCTCTTCATCAGTAGCAAGACACCCGTTATATCACACCACTGGGAGTTACTTAACACAGATTATTAAAACTGTTTTTCAACTCAGACAACAGGTACCTTAGAAACAGATGCATAGTTGGGTATCACAATACGCTGTGATGAACAGCTGAATAAGCAGAGCTGTTCTATTTTTTCCCTCAGCCTTACTTACGCATTTGAAAGACCTCTCAGGTAAAGGTTAGAGAATGTGCAGATTAATGCAAAAAACTTTCATCTGCACTGCATAGCACATTCTATTTGCTTTTAGCAAGTCCCAAAGCTGAGTATAGTAATTGCAGAAATGAAAAATCACCACCTAAACTCAGCTCTAAGTCTGGAGCCATTCTTGAATAGTAGAAAAGGAGTGATATGAATGGATCTGCGGGATGAAACATTGACTAAAAAAAGACAAGTATGTTGTAATAATTGATCGAAACCTGAAGAATGTCAATAGCTAAGATCTCCTTTTTACAGATACTCAGCTACTACACTCATACTGCTGCCTGATACCAAGAGTAACAAACTACTGTAAAGCACAGAGGCCTGCATCCTTTGGTGGTTGTTTCAGAAACTGGTGACATATCCAGACTAGGTCTGGACAAAGGACTTTGGTACGGCAGTTGTTAAGCAATAGTGCAGAGACAAGACATTAGGCAAGATACCAGTTCACTGAAATAACTGCCCTACAGAGAAGAGGCCTTGCCAATGGAAACAATCACTTTTTTTTTATACCAGTGAGGGCTTTACCTTTCTGGTAAAGAAACCATTACCTTTCTGGTAAATGTGTCTCACTGACACCTGCAGTTGTTGAAGACTTAAAGGGATAGACGCTAGTGGCACTCTGGTAGGTAATGTATTTTAAAATCCATGTGTAACCTCAAGAGTTTATGAATTAAGTATAAAGGCACTTTTTGGCAGCCAAGTGTATATATATTTGCTGCCTGAGGACAGGAAGTTAGTTAAAAGTACAACTGAGAGAGCTTAACAGTGTCTCCAATTTATTATTAATGGACTGAAGTAATTAAAAATACACATTAGAGTGCTAAGAAACTGATGATAAAAGGGTCTTCAAGGGTCTGGTTCTTCGTGAAGTAATTTTTCTCATGAGCATGTTTCATTGATTTAGTTGCCTAATTCAAGGCAGTCCAAAACACTGAGTAAGGACTCAAAAACAATGCAGCAGCTGCATCCATACGGGTCAAATATCAGTAATTGGCTGTGATTAATTTGGTTTTCATTAATTTCACAATACTAAGGCTGGTATGTTCTTTAAATAAATATCTGATGAGCAGGTGCAAAGAATAGTATCATTAAAAATTAATGCTTTAAAAAGATCATGGTTTTACAACAAACATTTTAAAAAAGATAACTGCACAGTAACTGTAACTGAAAGGGTGTGAGATTTAACCATAGTCTTGATGTACTCAGCAATATAAAAAACCATCTCTACGAAGCTAAAACCTGCCGTAGTCAAAACAGTAACACTGTTCAAGCTCCATCCGAAGACTGACATTGCCACTTTGAGTAGAAGAGTATTTGTTATCTACGTCCTAGAAACCCTGATTGTCTGTTTGCCACACGTGAACAGGACGCACAACAGGCTGTTTTGTAATAGGTGTAGACACAGAGCCGGGCCTGAACCACCACATTGCAATTGTAGTATTTATCTTTGCAGTTCTCATCTGTGGAGAAAAAGGAAGAGAGAAGAAACTGAAGAAAACAGTAGTAGAGCAATAAATACCAAAGTCCTTTCTTCCTACCATGTAAAACCCCTTGGACTCTATTTAAACATTCATTGTCAGGTTAAAATAGGCTACCTATGCGAATAAGTTAGATTATTCAAGATTCTCTACGTTTAATATAAAGATACATAAAACCATGGAAGAAATGTACCTATCCCCATTTATAGTGTTGTCTGGGTTTTGTTGCTGTTTTTTTTAAACACAAAACTTGTCTTGAATAAAGATGATAGCAAAGTCTCTGGTATTCTTCACTTAGGTACCTGTCCACTTCACTTTTAGATTCACAGGTACTATCTCTTGTGGCAGTGTACAGATGGCAGCAGAACCTGCAAATGTTATTTTCAAGTACTGACAAAGCTAAATACTGGAAAGTGGTAAACCACCTCCCTCCATACAAACATTACAAATCGTTTCAAATAACTATTAAAAAAGACAAAAGCTGGTGTTCTTAACATTCCCCATTTTTCTAAGCTGTTAGGATGTGGTCTGTTCATATTTAAGTTTTACTTTGCAATCAGCAAGGTTAGAAATACTATTTAAGTGACACCTAAGATTTTCATATGATCATGTATGTGATCACAGAAACTGAGGTGTTAAGAAAAAGACCGAATGACCAAACACTAATGTAAAAATGAGCAATTCTGTACAAACTTGTTTTAAATAAAGAAATAACAACACAAATACAATAAAATTTTCAATAATATTGCCAAGCCAGGTTTATTATATAATTAGATTATGTTGAAGAATAATACTCAACTCGTAACAGCGTTAAAACTGTTTCTAAATACTTGCATCTTCCTTTCTCTAGTCATTCTCATTACTATTAAAATCAAAGCTGTATGTGATGAACGACTAATTTTGATGCCAAATTATGTGTATGTTTACTATATAAAAAATTGCTTAATTGCCCATAATGTCTTCATTTAATGTTATTGGTTCTTACAGAACCTGTTACCAAATACAGTATATCATACATGATCCTTTTTTTGTTTTAAAGACTCTGGCAAGAGAAACCTTTGAGAATGCAAGGAGGCTGCATAAAAACACCCTTTCTGTACCGTTTTCACAGAAGCAGATTTCTCACATTTCAGCAACTTTAAAAGTAAGCCAGTTTCTTACATGTTACAAGGAAAATGTTTGTAATAGGCAACGAAACCTACTTTTACACCACAGGAAAAAAGGTGTATTTTGTGTAAAAATAAAACCCTGAACTTGATAAAGAAAACATACTCTAAAACCTCTGCAAGATTATTAAATATTTTCTCCACTAGATGGAGTGCCACAATTAAAACAGAAGCTTCCTCTTACCTATTTCAGGGATACAATCTTGTGTGTTACACGGTTCTTTTTCTTCAGGTTTAAGCTGTGGATCACACTGAGTACTAGCTGTCATGTCATCTGATAGACATCGTACCTCTCGAACCCGAAATCCTCCTTCACAGGATTTGGAACACTGAAACACAAAAGCTGAAGTTCATGAAGACCATATGAGATGTCCAAATACAAAGAGAAAAAAATGGGAGCCTTGAAGCCAGACCCAGGTATCGCTGCAGCCTATCAACTTCACCACTTCTGTTTTTTGTTTTCTAACTGTAAAGTCCTTAACATGCTGGTGCAACTTCAGCAAAGGTTCAAAAACATTTTTGCTGACAGGGGCAACAACTGGACAAGTTAAATGTGGTGGACACTGCGCAATCTGAAAGCACACTAGCACTATAGCACACTATATTTCCCTTTCTGAATTTGTTAGTTAGCTTCTTGCTTCTCTCATTAGTCTTGTTCTTCTCTGCTTATTTATACACACCGCCCAAATCTACTCCTTCCACAGTGTTCACATTTCTTACTTTAAGAACTTCCTGCACTGAACTTTACTACTTGACTGCACTGCCCATCACTGCCCTTTTGCCTCCATTGATATACAATCAGGAATAATTTCAATTGCCTTTTTCCTAGCGCTCAATTATTTTTCACTTCTTGCAGCACAACAATTTTACTAAGCATTACGGGTTTTTTTTTAATTTCTAAAGAGAATGTTTTTGTGCTCCTTCAAAGTCTGTTATGGGTCATTTATAATGCTTAAAACCTTAATAGCCCCAAACTAGCAAGAATGTTTTCTTTCTGACTTTTTTGGCATAATTATTTCTTTTCCTAACATTGCAAAAACAACTTAGGACTATTGTAAGATCAGGTATCGCAGCAAACTAACAAAAATATTCTCAATAGTATAGTCTTGTATTGCTCTTCCAAGTACAACCTTTCCCCATTTTAGAAAACACATAGCCTTGTGATGACAGTACTAGAACACTTTTTAAATATAATTTTAAATAAATAAATAAATAAATAAATAAAT